>NW_027466065.1:2982500-3232500 GCF_046127955.1 Nelusetta ayraudi
GGAGGAGGAGGAGGAGGAGGAGGAGGAGGAGGGAGCTGAATAATTCATGGGATCAATCATTTATTTTGTGTCGTTTGACCGCCGCACATGTTAACAAAACACTGAACTCGCAGAAGTGCCGAGCACAAAGTGGAAGCGGCGCGGACCGGGCTGGCTGGCGCCCCCTGCTGGGTGGGTGGCAGGGGGCGCCACAGGGGTGGCCGTCATGTAACTTTGCCGACACGTTAGCGTAGCGCGACACCGTTCCCATTCCCCCGCTCATCAAAGACGTTAGCGCTATTTCCAACCCCCACCCCCGTCAACGAACCGTGGCCCGCCGACATGATGCAGTTCCGTCATGTGGCCCGTTGCTAAAAAAGTTTGGAGACCACCGCTCTGAACGCCTCGGCCTGTTAGTCGCCGTGCTTCGATCCACAACCAACAGAGAGATTTGAGAGGGGAGGAGCTCTTTTTCATCCCTCCTGACGGATCAAATGCAAAGTTCGGCGCGTTCCCGAAAAGCAGCCGAAAAAAGCAAAACGAAAGCTCTCGCACATCAGCCGACGCCTGCCGACTCACTCTGGACGCACTCTGACTAACGGGACTTTGCAAAGATTAACCTCCCGCCTCAGGAGGCTTCTGACAGATTAGCATCGCATTTGGCGTTTCTTTCCAAAATAAAAGCCTCTGCCTGCGCGTTCTTACGTCCCAAACATCAGATCCTGCATTGACCCTTCAGATGGTTGACGGTTAGACGGGCGAGGGCCAGAGGTGCGCCAGGCTCTCTAATGGTCTTCTGGTCTGATTGCCTCTGCGAGCTTCGCGGAGCAATAAACGGACAAACGTTTGGAGACTTGATGGATCTCAGGTTGATGCTCCGGCCACTGGTGCGCTGAGACGGAGTGCGAGTGTTTACGCTGCTGTAGGCAGATTTTTGATTGTGGTAGTGTGTGTGTGTGTGTGTGTGTGTGTGTGTGTGTGTGTGTGTGTGTGTGTGTGTGTGTGTGTGAGTGAGAGAGAGAGAGAGAGAGAGAGAGAGACCCTGCTGAGAACAAGCGCTACCTCACCATCGATGTGAGACTGTCCAGGCCTCCCACTGACTTTTTCTTCTCTCCCTCCGTTTCCCTTCCTTCTCTCCCCCTCCTTCCTCTTCTTCCTCCTTTGCACCACCTCCTCCCTCCCTCCCTCCGTTTCCCCTGCGTCTCTGCCCCGTTTCAACGACTCCTTCCTCCCACCCTCCTCTGCCTCAGCCAGTACAGAAGCCGACTTTGTTTACCACCGCAGCCCGCAGCCAAGAATCGACGGGAGAGGAGAGGAAAGAGGGAGGGGTGGGGGGGGGGCGAAGAGGACGAAGACGCTAGAGAAATCGAAAGTCGGGGGTAAACGGGATTTGAGGGAAGAAAAGAGATGAGAATGGAAGGAAGAGGAGGTGGTGAGAGAGGGAGAGGGAGGAGGCCACGTGCGGATCAATCAGCAGGTTGTTCAGCTCATTGATATCGAGCAGCGTGAGTGGTGGCTTCGGTCTATAGGACATGTGATCTCAACTTCCTCGCTTCCTGCCAGCCAGCGGCCGAGCGAGCGGCTCATTGACGGACGCCATCGATTCTCCTCCCGTCCGGGCTCGTTGTTGTCATCGCTAAAGAAATGTGCCAATGTGCGACCTTTTCATTCCTTTTCCCAAAGTTCCTTGCCCATCAGCGGTCGCGCCGTGAATCTTCCCGATAAACAGCTTTTTAATATTTTTTTTCTTTCCTTTTGTCTTTTTTTCTGCAGGGAAGGAGGGAAGGAAGGAATATTCTGGACCGCCGTCCTTGCCTGCCATGTTGCGGCCGCGGTAACATGTGAGTCGGGCGGCTGGGAGTGACCACTTCTGCATCTCCAAAGGTGAGCTAGCTCCTCGTTAGCGTATAGCTTCAGGTGCCAGCTGCACTGCTAGATTCCCAGGCTCAGGGTCATAGCTCGTTCGCCCTGATTGGTTGATTGGTTGATTGGTTGGTTGGTTGGTTGATTGGTTGGTTGATTGGTTGATTGGTTGGTTGGTTGGTTGATTGGTTGATTGGTTGATTGGTTGGTTGGTTGGTTGGTTGGTTGGTTGGTTGGTTGGTTGGTTGATTGGTTGGTTGGTTCCATGCGGCTGCTCCAATTTCTTCCCACAGTTGGGACGCAGCAGGTCGAGCTCATCATCTTCGCTGTCCTCGGTCTCACAGGTTGACAGCAGGATGGAACCTCAAAACCCCAAACAGGCGAATTACACAAAGTTTTGTCAGTGTTCCGAGTGGGAATCGCCCGCAACTTCTGCAGGGGGGTTACTTAAATTACCGAGGACAAAAATCCAGGAATTAGTCAGAGGAGACTCTGGACATTCATCAAAATGCCAGCATGTGACGGAGAGACAACCGGAGGTGGGGAACCAGGAAACAGGTGGAGGATTCCGGGATTCCAGGAAACTTTTTCTTCTCTGCAGCTTCTCCGAGCGTCCGCACCGCATGCAGTCGACTGTCTCCATCACAAATCCACCTTCAGCCTCTGCAGCACCTCCCCCCCGAGACGCTGCTGCTGATTCCCTCCTCCCCCAGGGGCCTTTTCTTTCTTTCTTTTTTCCCCCCTTTTTTTTGCCCATCCGGCCTGAAATCCTCTTTCCCCTCCTCGGCTGGCCATTAGATTACACTGCTAACCTCCACACCTCCCTCCGGGAGTCAGTGACAGACGAACTCGGACGGGAAGAGGCAGCAGGCAGAGAAGGAGGGAAGAGGAAGGGAGGAGGATGGAGGGAAGCTGAAGGAAGGAGGGAGAATGGCAGAAGGAGGAAAGAGGGAGAAGGAAGGAGGAAGGAAGAAAGAAAGAGGGAGAAGGAAGGAAGGAGGAAGAAAGGCAGAAGGAGGAAAGAGGGAGAGGGAGGGAGGAAGAAGGAAGGAAGGAGAAAGAAAGGCAGAAGGAGGAAAGAAGTTGTGTGAATCACCTGCTAAATCTGACGTCCAAGTTAAGTTTATGGCTGCATATAAATTTGTCTCCTTCCGACCTTGACACCAAAAAAAAAGAAAGCAAAAGAAAATCCAACCGTGTTATCCAGAGGACAGTCGGGATGAGATGATATACGTCCACCGCGCACACACACACACACACACACACACGCACACACACACACACGAGCCATACATTCGTAACAAGACCTGCAGGGAGTTTTAAATCTGCTCTGACCCTAACAAATCGCTCACACATGGTTATTAAGGGGCCCTTCTCTCCGTGATGCCATCATCGTGTAGCCGGAAGGTGGAAGATTCACTCACGCCCTATAATCCGCCGCTCGGGACAAATTCATGCATGTGCAAATTCGGACACGTGCGTTTGGGGCTTTTTTAGTCGAGCACTTTGGGCAAACGTCTTATTTATCCTCACAATGTAAAAAAAAAACTAAAAACAGGAGAGGGCATTTTCTCCCTGCCGTACAGAGATTGTGTTGGCACTTTTTAAAGGGAAAGTCCATGCTACAAAAAACCCTGCGTAACCATTTTGGAGTTTCGCAGTCTGATTTGAATCCAAGAAGGAAAGCGAATGCCTAAACCATGCATGGGGAGTGTTTGAGACGCCTTGGGGTTCCAGACGAGACGGCGAGGATTATTTATTTGTTTGTTTTGCTTCTTATATAAAAGGAGGGAGAAAGAGCCACGCTTTTCCATATTGCATTCTGTTTCTGCTGGAAGGAGAGGAGGGTGGCGCCCAGACAGACAGACAGACAGACAGGCAGGCAGATGAGAGATCAAACGGGAGCCTCGGTTTGTTTTATCTTCCCAACCAACAAAGTGCCACACAGCGTCTCGGCACTCCGGAGTTCACTGGGAGGACGAGGGAATTCAACCTGCAACCCCCGCGGCTTCTGAGAGCTGCCTGATCAAGGCTCTTTAAACATGCCAGTGTTTGTGTGTGTGTGTGTGTGTGTGTGTTGGTGTGTGTTGACTGTTAGTCCACGCTGGTTTGTTAACCAGTTCAAAGGCAAGACTTCCCCTCCGTCCTCGACTTTCTCTGATGAAAGCGGGACGCCGGGACGGACGGACGGATGGACAGATGGAAGAAAAGAGGTTACGTGGCGACGGCTGAATTAATTGGGAGTTTAAAAGGAGTTCAGGCTGCCTTTCACGGGTGTGGGGGATGGAGGTGGGACGTGAGGGGAAAGCAGATGCGCGGGAGGAGGGAGGGATGGATGGATGGAGAGAGAGATGGATGGACGGACGTGCACGTCCTCCTTCTCTCCTCCACCTCCATCTCCACCTCCACCTTCCTCTCCCCTCCCATTGATTTCCCTTCTACGTCCTTAGACTGTTTTTTTTGTTGTTGTTGTTTTTTGTTTTTTTTACGTACTCCCCCCCCGCCCACATCCACCCCCCTCCCCCCTCTCACACTCTGCTTCGTGACCTGGTCCAATCCGCTCCTGGCACCTCCTCCCTCCTCCCTCCTCTAACCTCCCCATTACCTCCTCTGCTGGCAGCTCGCGAGCAGTCCAGCCGATAATCTCGCCGCTCCGGGTCCAAGCCCGCTTCCCTGCTCCAGACCTTAAAGACTGCCTGGAATCCCTTGGAGAGGAGGAGAGAGCGAGGGAGGGAGGAAGGGAGGGAGAGTGTGTGTATGTGTGTGTGAGAGAGAGAGAGAGAAGGAGAAAGAGAGAGAGAGAGAGAGAGAGAGAGAGAGAGAGAGGAGAGGCTCAACTTGGCAGACGCGACCCGCTAAGGGCTGCTAAGGCCCGGGTCACCGAGCCGACCTCCCCCTCCAGCCTGCTGGTTCACCTCCCGTCCTCAGGGATAACAGGATGGAACTGGCGGAGGTGGTGGAAGAGGGGAAAGATGAAAATAGGGGGGGGAAATAATAAGCCAAGAAGGGAGCACGAAAATTCCTCCATGGGAGGAAATGCAAACGCCCTGCGGTATCGAGTCTCTTTCTGCTCTCTAAAGACTCAGTGCTGCTCCTCAGTTGGGGCGACTAGCACCGGGGGGGGCGGGGGGTTGGAGAACCTCATATGGGAGGCATCAAAGTGCCCGCGGTGTCACCGCAACCGGTGCGTGGAAAAATAGCGCGGAGGTGAGCGAGTGGCGGCGCAAACCTCAAGCAGGAGAGCGCGGATCAGCTCTCGGAGCGCAGGTGCAATCACAGTGTGTGCTAACACGGGTTAGCACGCCCCCGTCATGTGACCCCGCGGGAGGGCTGTCATGTTGGTCCAAAAAAAAAAAAAAAAGCAGCAGGGCATCTGCGCATATCACAGCTAGAAAAATGCCTCCATTCCCTTCAGCCGTGCGCTCGGTGGGAAATTGCCGCCCTGATAGCATGCATGACACTCACAGGTGAGTCTGTGATTGCTCCATTCCAGCCTCCCGCCGTGCATGATGGGACATGTTATGGGAAATGTCCTCCCTCCTCCAATGTATGGCTCCTTTTGTCAAGACCTCCACTGTGCAGCCGCTACGCTTGGCCTCCCGTCAGCTGGCGGCAAGCTGGGACCTTCACCTGAGAGTGTGTGTGTGTGTGTGTGTGTTTGTGTGTGTGAGTGCGTGCGTGCACACACCTCTCTGGCGCATGATGTGATGCCAGCGGTGATGGAACTACAGCGGCAGTTAGCCGCGCTATGTGGTTAGGAGGTGCAGTCCTCCTCCATTACTAGAAAAACATTGGGGTTCCTCAAGGAAGTGTCATCACCCCTCTGATATTCACCATTTAGGATGAACACACGCAGGAAAGACTTGTCAGTGATTTCCAGTGTTAAATATGACGCAGTGAGGGTTGGTACTATCACAGGCAATGATGAGAGATAGATAGATAGATAGATAGATAGATAGATAGATAGATAGATAGAGTATACCATACCATAGACATGCAGTACCATTGTACATACCAATGAAATTGGTATCAGTACTAACTGAATGAGGTCCATTGTGTCTTCATACTACATATATGATTGTTTGCATTTTTGTTTTGGGATGTTATTTTCATACCTTGACATGTTTCGATGGTAGCTTCCGTCTTCCCCAGAAGGTCACCCAGGTGGTGTTGTGTGACGGAAGCTACCGTTGAACCATGTCAACGTAGGAGAATGTCATCTCAAATTAGTCATGTGTTTGTCACAAAACAAAAATGCTAATAATCACGACAATCAGGACTATTTGCGGACCGTAACTGATGAAAAATGATCATGGTGTAGAAACGTAGCCTGTGGATGCTGCATTTAATGCAGAAGCCACAAAAGCTTTGGTGTGTTGTATCGTCGAGTTCCAGTCATCGCTGCAGCCTCGCTATCAAGTGATGTTTATCATCTGCTGCCGGTGCAAACAAACGGCTTTCCCTTCGTTCCTCTCATTGTTATTGTGCCGTTTTCACAAGGGCCATGGGAAAAAAGGGAAACCTTGAAAAAGGGCAATAAAGCGGCTAACTAGCTAAACTGCCACCGCAAAGTTATTTCAAAGTGTGTCGATAAAACTCACTACGCTGGTGTTTACAGTGCCGGCGCAGGTTTCGGCCCCATCAGATCATTAGCGTCCAATTAGCCTCCGGCACACTCGGATGCTCTTCAGCTGGGGTAAAACAACAGACAACTTTCAGCCAATTAAGCCCCTTTTAATCAGAAGTGAAAACATTCGAGAATTTCACCCAGAGCATCCGGCCGCCGCCTGAGCAGAGCCTTGTTCTTTTAATCCGCCATCGACACGACCCAGTTTATACAGCAAACTGAATCCCGTCCTCGTTTTTTTTTTTTTTTTTTTTTGTTACAAATAGTACGGAAATCTCATTTGGTTTTTTGGCAATTTAACAGACAGTGAGGCAAAATCCAGGCAACATCTCAGAGCTTCATTGGAGGAGAGGAATTCAAGTCAAGATTCATATTTTCGGGGACTTTTGAGGCTATGTATGTATGTGCTTCTATTGAGTTGTGTCATATTTCCAACCTTTTATATGCCTAATACATTAACGTCGCCGCTTTATTCCACCAACCGTCACCTTCACCTCCGACTAGTCCGGATAATGAAACCAGATTCCTGTTTTTGAATTGAACTTTTTTTTGCTCAACCTGCACATTACCATTCCGGTAATCAGGCGGAGATGTTTCATTAATCAGGGCACCGAGCTACAGCCTTGAAAGTGGAACCCCGGCTCTCGGTCACTGGCATAGCAGAGACGCCTTTATCAAACAAAACACAGACGCTCATTCACCTCTTGTTCCTGCCGCATTAGGGACGTTTATTTTCCTGTTTGTCTTCGCCCTCTTCGTCCTCGTCCTTCTGCCGCTGCCGCAACGCTAATTCACAAAGAAGAGCCCCTCGGGATTTTTGTTATTTTTTGTACAGGAAGTGAGTTTTGTGTCTCTATGGCTGCCTCGTCACGGTGAACACGGCCGTATTGTTTGTGACGGCCTCTCCTGAACGCTCCGCTGCTCTCTTGCCCTCGCCACCGTGGGCGCTGGCAGGAAACGGGCTGCGTGGAAACAGGATGTGAGGGCGGCCATATTTGTTTGTTGCATGTTGAAGGCCTGAAGCCTGGCTGTGGGCCCGGGACGGCAGCGGCTGGGGTGATGAGCTCGTGTGTGTGTGTCTGTGTGTGTGTGTGTGTGTTGCGGTTTGCGACGGCATTTCGGGACACAACAAAAATAGAAAATGTTGAGTTGAAAGCAGCAGGAAAAGTTTCTTTTTTTTTTGTGTTTCCTGTTTAGCATTCAAGATGTACTTGATTTTAAAAAGGTCCCAAAGTCATGAACAAAGTCTTGCAATGGACATGTTTTGGACATGGGCCCTTTGTAGTGTCACAAGGGGACATAGATATCTTATTAACACTTCTCATAAGTGAACAAAAACACCAGACGTTGGTTCCAGTTTGTTTGTTTGTTTGTTTGTTTGTTTTGTTGAACTTCTTAGAAAAAAGGGTTTAAAATGCTGATCTGTAGTTTGTTATGGATATTTGTGCAGCGTGACAAATGGAGGTTTTATCTCATACAACATGAGTCCCGTTCACAAAAGGTTCAGAGTCAAGTCTGTCATGTTTTCGTTACACTAAAAACAAAATTCTGTGCCGAACCACCATTCATTGCTGTCATGTGGTTTCAAGGTTCTGTAGAGCCTGTGGCTCTGTCACTGCTGTCCCGCAGGTGTTTTGAGGATAAATTCACAGCATTATATCATATCACCACGATGAGGCACAAGTGTCAGAATCCCATCTATCAAATTCAAACCCTGAGAGATTCTCACATTTTGCTTCCCACCAATGTCGCCGATCGTCTCCAGCCATAAGGAAGGTGTTCCTTAAAAGAAAAAAAAAAAAAAAAAAAGCAGAACCTGCCATATGTTTGCTTCTCTTTTTTTCTTCCTGCGCTGCTGCTGCTCCCTCTAATTCCACTTCCCTTTGTGGTTCCTGTCACACTGCCCACGGTTGGTGTCCCGGTTTCCTGCTGAAGGCTGACACGTCCAGTCCGACAGCTTGCAGATGCTTCCCCTCCTTCCCCGGAGCTAAACATGTCACCGCCAACGTGCCAGCTGTTTTCTTTTTGTTTTTTTGTTTTGTTTTTTTCGGCGTGTGTGTGTGTGTGTGACCACCTTTTTTTTGTTTTCTTTGTCCGCCCTGCCCTCATCTCGGATTCACCTCCTCCTCTTTATGCCGGCTAGATATAATCTCTTTTCACCGTCTCCCACTCTTGCAATCCTCTGATTTGTCTTTCACCCAGGTTTAGCATAACAATGTCTCTTTCTTGCTTCCCCCTCCCTCTCCCCCTCACTTCTCCGTTATCACCTGCTCCTATCAGTGCATCCCTCGTCTCCACGGCTTGCTCGTCCTGTATACGTGGCCCCGCTGTGTGTAAAAATAGACGCTCCGGCGCGTCGTGAATCCTCGACAAACGGGGAAAAGTTGCTCGCCTGCTCCCTTCGTCCTGCGAGGACGAAGGGACGGCAGGGTGCAGCGATGAGGCATCAGGGCGAGCGCCTCCACCTACACCTTCTTTTTCTTCCCAGACGTGTTGTCGCCTCTTGAATCGATACTATTTAGCACCTAACATGCACCCACTAGTCCTAACAAGCACCAACTAATAAGCACCAACTAGTACTAACAAGAACCTATTAGTACTAACACGCACCCACTAGTCCTAACAAGCACCCACTAGTCCTAACATGCACCCACTAGTCCTAACATGCACCCACTAGTCCTAACAAGCACCCACTAGTCCTAACAAGCACCCACTCGTCCTAACATGCATCCACTAGTCCTAACAAGCACCCACTCGTCCTAACAAGCACCCACTCGTCCTAACATGCACCCACTCGTCCTAACATGCACCCACTAGTCCTAACATGCACCCACTCGTCCTAACATGCACCCACTAGTCCTAACAAGCACCCACTCGTCCTAACATGCACCCACTCGTCCTAACATGCACCCACTAGTCCTAACATGCACCCACTAGTCCTAACATGCACCCACTCGTCCTAACATGCACCCACTAGTCCTAACAAGCACCCACTCGTCCTAACAAGCACCCACTCGTCCTAACAAGCACCCACTCGTCCTAACATGCACCCACTCGTCCTAACATGCACCCACTAGTCCTAACATGCACCCACTCGTCCTAACATGCACCCACTAGTCCTAACAAGCACCAACTGGTCCTAACATGCACCCACTAGTCCTAACAAGCACCAACTGGTCCTAACATGCACCCACTAGTCCTAACAAGCACCAACTAGTCCTAACAAGCACCAACTGGTCCTAACAAGCACCAACTGGTCCTAACAAGCACCAACTAGGACTAACAAGTGCCCACTGTACATGCATGAGAATAATCCTGCAGGTTTGCAAGAAAAAAGGAAGTGCATTTGCAGAATGGGGAAGGGCACGTGGCTCAGGAGGTCAGCACTGTCGTATCAAGGTTGCAGGTTTGATTCCCGCCTCCGGGGGCGTGGCTGTGTTGAGTCTGCATCTTTTCTCCCTCTGTCAGCATGGGTTCTGTCTAGATACAAGCACGTTTTGTCAATGAAATTGAAAAAAATATAATATGTTTGTTTTTTTGGGTTTTTTTCTTTAAAGTATTTTGCAGAGCAGAATCTTGAGGCGCCACACGGGTTGGGGGTAAAGAGATGCACAATTAGGTCCGGACTGGACTGCGCCTCTGATTCGCCCTCGGCCGTCCGTCCGTCCGTCCGTCCCATTAACGCTGCTGTTAAGTGCTGATGTCGGTGGAACATGTCGACAGGAAGTGAGCGGCGGTCGTCCAAATATGGCCGGCGCTCCGGAGAGAAATATGTCATTAAGTCCCACAGCAGGGAAAAAAGTGCTGCCTACGCCCATTTCAAAGGCGTGTGTGTGTGTGTGTGTGTGTGTGTGTGTGTGTGTGTGTGTGTGTGCAAAGCAGTAAGCAAGCCGCGTCGAGTGCTCCTCAGCGACGGCACTCTACCGCATTTGGAATGCCAGCGCTGTCGCTCCGCCGCTAACGTCTCCTTCTTTATTCAGGCGGCGGCGACTGGAGTGCATCGACCGGCCGATTAATTCCTGCCGCATTTTCTCCCATTTTGTTTACAGCCAAAATGCGCCGCGGCCGACGAGAGGCTCCGCCTCGTCTTCCCACTGGTAATTGGACTCGATATTACAGCGTGTTTTTGTTGATACCGACCATAAGTGGCCGTGAATGATGATGAAGTCGAGGGAGGAAGTGGGCGGAAGGAGGGAGGGGGGAGGTGGTGGGGGGGAGGTTGTCAGGAAGGCTGCACATCCGTGGCAGTTTGAACAGCAGCAAAGACGTTTCTCCTCTGGTTACCGGGGTCCAACCCAACGCATTTTAACACTGACAGGAGAAGCGGCCGCAGTATTTACAGACGTGGTCCCGGTGCGGGAGGTTTCAGAGTGCAGTTTAAGAAAAGACGTGATAGTCGTGATGCTTCGACTCTGTTGCCGCGAGCTCCAACTCCAGAAAAGGAAAAAAAAACAAAAAAACCCACTGCAAGGCCTGGTTCCATGTCTTGATTTCGATATATAGTCCGAATTGGAGGGTGGGATTGGTTCGAATCCGCCCATGAGCAACTGGACGGCCAATGGGAACAGAGGGGCGGAGCTAACCCAGCAGATATCCGCAGCGGCCGTGGAGAACGTGTGAGCAAACGGCCCAAGGACAGCACTTTGTTTTTTTTCTGCCGAGTCGGGTGATACACTGCTGACCCCTGCTGGCCTCGCTGGCCCCGCCCCCTCTGCCCCGTCTTAAATTCTATTAGTCGCCCATCCGGCCGCCGCAAATTGCATCCGCATGACTCGCTCCAGTGGGCAGACGCCTGCCGCCGCCGCCGCCACGGGGCTAACCCTGACCGCCCGAGGCCGACCGCAGCCGCCCCTCCAGGGGGAATTTATCTACGTGCTCCACCCCGGAGGCTCCCCCACTTTTATTACAGCTCTCTTTTTGCGATGAGAACGCGGCGACCGGCGGAAAACAAGAAACAAAGAAAAGAGTGTGAGCGTCCACACCGGGAATCAGTGCTGCAGGCCTGCAGGAGGCTCCCGGCTGGGCTGGAGGTGTTGGATCCCCGAGGTTTCAGAACCTCCCAGAAGAGCTTTTATTCCATCGGGTTTTTTTTTTTTTTTTTCACACGTTAGCGCCACCCTGCGTTTGCAGTGTTCTGGGGCTCCAGTGCTTGATCTGCTGCCCAGTGGAGGTTACGTACGGCGTTAAACCGCTGCACCTAGTGTGTAAATATTATCGTATTTATTCCACTTTAATGGAAACTCTCGTCGTTAGCCGCGATTCGTCATTAGAGCACATCCGACCTCACCTCTTGGTTGCTGCGCGGTGTGTGTTTGTACAGGGCGACGTGCCGGTTCGGCAGCGGTGCTTTTCACACCTCCTTTCCACTCATGCATTTTGATGATTTTATTGCTTCATAAAATGGAGTCATGCAACTGATGGGAAGCGAATGAAGAGCTGCCATGAGCCGTAGAAAAAAAAAACACAAACGAAAAGATAAAGTATGGTTTCAGAAGAAAATTTCCCATAGTAAACAAATATGTGTCCGCTCATTGGGAATAAGAAAACGTTTCCATTTAAAAAAAAGACTAAGAGACTCATAGAGAAGCTGCAGGGCGACAGCAGTGTGGCCGGATTGTGCATCCACACCTGCGTGCTTACAAACTTACACGCACATAAGTTTGCTGGCCGAGGCCACCGAGTGATTCGGTGACTGTGCAGTGACAAGTAGCTTTTGATGGATAAATTTAGATTAGTCACACTGGCAGGTATCAGCAAGCAGTCACTCTCTCTCACTCACACACACACACACACACGCACACGCGCATGCACAAACGCACACAAATTGGCACGCGGCTCCTTCCCCGCATGGGCTAATTGAGACTCACACTGACTCATCACGCGCACAATTGCACACTCGCGCTCGGCCACCAACACACAAGCTGTATTTAACCTAGTTGTTGCGTTGCCTCGTTGTGTGTACCTTTGGCTGACACGGACACACGTGGACACGCGCACGCGCTCACACACACACACACACACACACGCCAGCATACGTGCGGTGGTGATCTGAGTTTAACCCAGATCCGCTTTGCGCCGTGCAGGCGCAAAGCGCTCGCACGCGCGCGACCACGGCAGCGGATTCAAGCATCAACACGCGTCTGTCGATGAAAACTCTCCGTCACGACAGCGGTGCTGAGAAATAAAACGCAACCAAAGGCGTTGCGATGAATTTTGCTGAATTATTACCGCGGTGATGAAATAAATGCGAGCGTTTCTTTTTTTTTTTTTTTTTGCCAGCTAGCCAGCTCTGAAAATGAACACTTGGCTGTTCACACCGACGGAGCAGCGTATTTGCCAAGTTGATGTTTTTTTTGTTGTTTTTTTATTTAAAAAAAAAAAAGCCCCACAGATGCTCAATTTAAATTTATTGGGAGCGAAAGTCAAACTTTGAGCCGCCTCGCTCGCCCGCCCGCTCGCCCGCTCGCCCGCTCGCCCGCCCTCCTCACTTCATCATTTTCGCGGCAGGGCCGACGGGACGCGAGCGGGAAGGTCGACGTCGACATAAGACAAAAGGTTTATGCAACTTTAATATTTCCTGCCCACCTCACCGCTGTGGCTATTTCCATCCACTGCTGGCTTTATACCTCCTCTCCCTCTCTCTCTCTCTCTCTCTGTCCCTCTCTCTCTGTCTATTCCCGTCATTCTCTCAATCTGCTTTTTTTTCCCCTTAAAAATTCATGCTAATTCTCTGCAACTCTCTCTCTTCTCTCTCTCTCTCCCTCTCTCTCTCTTTCTGATACGGAATACATTAAAGCTTGTGTTTTTCCCGTGCGTCAGTTAAATGCGCCGCGTGTAAATAATAAAAAAGGCCGCGCTCGTGTTTGCATGGCCATGAATTATTCAGCCACTGGCTGTAAACTCACAGAAACACGCCGTCCGCTGCCTCACTGGCACCACGCTGCTCCGCCGCCTCTGTCCGTCCGTCCTCGGCTGCTCTCCTCCTCCTCCTCCACCTCCACCCCCTCTTCCTCTCCCTCTTCTTCACTTCCTGCGGTTTAACAAGAGAGGGGGAAAAAAATGATACATATAAAAATTACAAGGTCGCGACAGCGGTTTTGCACGATGTAAGCATTCGGCTGGACTGAGCGGAGTTTAACAGTCTGCTTCAAGCAGTCGATGGTGGGAGGGGCGGGGGGGAGAAAAAAAAAAACATCTTTTGCGAAGCAACTTTGATCGTAAGAGATTCCGACTCGGCTGCCGGGACAGATTTTAACGTCACTGAATCATCTGGCCCTCGATTTTAAGCAACGGAAATTCTCAGACTTATGATTTTTTTTTTTTTCCGGGACTCCCCGAATTCCTGATTTTCTCCAATTGGCTTCAGAATTTTGAGTTACACGCGATGAACTGTTGTCCAAAACAAGCTCATGTGAGAGCGCTGAGACGCGCGTGTGCGTGTGAGTCCCCGGCCCAAATCGGCCAATCGAAGCCTCCTGCCTGCGTGCCGAAATTGGAACTTCATGAATCATAAAGTGGCCGCTCCTCTTTCCGCCGACAGCGAAAAGCTTTTATCCACCGGAATCAGTCGCTGTCAAGCGACGCTTTATTGTGCAGCAAAAAAAAAAAAAAAAAGAACAACAAAAAAAACGATACACATCCACATAAGCGCCCTTTTGAAAGCCCTCCCACTGTTTACATCTGTGAACTTGTTTTCAAGCACTCTGCTTCGGAGCTGTCATCAGTTCTACCGAGCTGAACGATAAAAACGCCAATTAGACAGCATTTTTTTTTTTTTTCCCACCACTAAACGTTACAGCGTTTCCTCCTCTCAGCCTCAGTCGGCAGTCGCTGTTGTCCGTGCAGAGCTGCGCTATTGACTGAGTGGCGGTCAGCCGGTCTGACCGGCTCCCCCGGTGGCGTTTAGTGAAATTACAGTCGACTAATGAGTATAAATGGAGAAATGATGGCGGTCATTATTGAGCCGGGTGCAGATTTGAAATAAGAAATTGATAAAAAATGAAAAAAAAAAAAAAAAGAAGAAGAAGAAGAAGGTTGGCCTTATGAAGCGCTTGGTACTGAAAGACAAGAAGCGGAATGTGAAAGTTCGGCGGCGCCGTCGGTGATCGGATGATAATTAGGGGCGGGTCAGAGGAATACCAACAACCTTTTGTCGGCGCAAACGTTTGGAAAAGATCACACAGGAGGACAGTTCATTAAAAATTCAGATTTCACCCGTTTGCTCCCGCGACATTTTCTAACCCATGTGACTCGGTTCTGGCTCAGCACAGACGAGGGAGGAGATCCTTTGTTGCTGCCCTGTATGGCGACCGGCATAGAAGGCAGTTTGTCGGTCATTTGCGCTGCTGCGTGCACTAAAATGTCAACTCGGGATTTGATGGCGTCCATCTATCTTACGCTGGGATCTCATGGTCGTCGGGCACAGCAAGTGTATGCACACACTCGAATGAACAATTCTGCAGTCGTCCAAATCAGCCCATTAGGACACAAACAGGAAGTAGGCGGGAGATTCTGATCTGTTCCGTGGCAGAGTTGAGTTTGTTGCTGCGCTCGACTCGGGAGGGAAACAAAGTCGACGGCTTTAGATGTTGTCGGGTTTTTTTTCAACTCGAGAATAGTGCACGTGCTGCCGGTGCGTCGCTATTTACAGCCACGCTAACGCGAGCGGGTGAACACGACGTTAGCTAATGTTACCATGTGAGACCGCCTGCCCTGCCTCTGTGTGTGCGTGTGCAGAGATCCATATGTGCCTTGCGTGTTGCGTGTGTGTTGTTATGTAAGCAGACAACCTCCTCTTGCCTCTGGCTGGATGATGATGATGATGATGATGATGATGATGATGATGCTGAGGATGATGATGAGGATGACGGCGAAGATGATGAAGATGGAAGCTGTTTGTCATCCTCCCACCTCTCTCTCTCTCTCTCTCTCTCTCTCTCTCTCTCTCTCTCTCTCCCTCTCTCTCTCTCCCTCTCTCTCTCTCCCCCTCTATGCCTCTCTCGCCCATTCGAGTCAGCCGCTTGATTAGCACAGCGGAGACGCCCCCTTCCTCCCCCGTTGCGGTGATTTGCGCAGACGGCTAATTAATCCTGAATTTGTCAGCGGCGGCGTGAAGCCAGCGCGCCGGACGTGGGTGCGCCGGGGTTAGCGGGACTGTTGCAGCGACAGTTCCCCGATAGGAAGCGATGTACCTGAGAACGCGGCGCTCTCTGTTAGCGGTTCGGAACGCGGGAGATTTTCAGCCTGAGTGAAGCGTCCACCTGTTTTTTTTCAAGCTGCGGCGTCAATTAGCCTGCACTCCTCCCGAGCGCAGGCTGTTAGCTAACACCAGTTTTCTGCAAATTGGCCCTGGAGGAGGGGGAGGCGGAGGGGGGTGCAGGGGGGAGGAGGGACAAGACAGTGTGTTTGTGCAGAGCCTATATGTGCCTTGCGTGTCGTGTGCAGTGGAGGGAAAGTGTTCTTCAAAATACACATTAAGAGGCTGGACCTGTAACCTAATAATCGGACTTCGCCTGCAGGGCGCCGGTTTGTTTCGGTTTGAGTCTGTGTCAGTTTTTTTTTGGCGTCAAAGGTTCAAAATAACCCCGACGTGCAAACAGCAGCTCAGTCTGAAAAGTGAGAGGAAAATAATAATAAAACGGATCATTTAAATGTGGCTGCTGTGACTAACAGGCTTGTTGAGACGACGAAGTAACAGAATATTATATTGTGTCGTTTGCTCCTTATAGCAGCCACGATCCTTTCTTCCCGTGATCTAAAAATACATTTTCACTTCTAAGACCTTTTGAATGTCGCCGGAGCGCCGGAGCCTCCGCCACGCCGGCGACGTCTCCTGCTCTGCCAGTCGTGTGCGAAGCTCCTCCCCGCTGCGGCCGCACGTCTGTCTGCGGCTCAAAATGATTTTCACCACGTGAAGCAGCCTGGCCCCAATTTTCACCGTTTCAATAAAACATCCACCCTTCATTTCCTGTCCGCCATTGATATGTTTCAATCCTCCAGAGATCCCATTATAAAAATAAGATGCTTCTCCTGCCCTGCGAGTCTTTTAATCATTTTTCTATGATCTTGGAGGTCCTCAGTGTGACCAGCTCCTCTTTCACATCTCTGGCTTCTTCTTTTTTCCCCACTCATTTATGTGTTGGGCTAATGAACCCCTCTGCGGTCTTGCTGATTGTGACTTCTCGGTCTTAGTTGTGTTTAATTTCCTTGGATAGCGAGTCAAATCTATTTGGCAAAACAGGGGCGATGAAAATGAGTTTGAATCGATTGAATCGCAGGTTAATAATGACGGAGCCCAGCACATTGTTGTGTCGTGTCGTGTTGTGTTTTGCTTCGTCCTCGTCCTAGCTTGACAGAGTGTAGCGTAGCGTCAATTATTAGAAATTTGCTAGTGTGAGGGGGGGCTTGGAATGTGATTTGGTGAACCCTGTATGCATCGTGTTCAAGTGCTAGCGGACAGGTTTCTTAGCGCTAGCTGGGAGGCGGAGCTTCAGACTTCCTATCACACGTTTTGGGGTTTTTTTTATGTTTGTTATTTTTTTACTGAAACTCTTAAAGCCAATGTTCTTCTCCACACAGAAAACCCACCAGTGCCTTTTTTTTTGGGGGGGGGGTCTTTCTTCGGATCTGATGAAACCGCTGCATCCCTCGTTCACAACTTTTATCCGCGCCTCGCTCCTCTTCTTCTGCGGTGCCAAAGTGGGAGATCCGCTTTCCCAGCTCTCGTTCTTCCCGCCTCTTTCTCTGCTCCCCGTCAGACGACGTCAATTTGGCGGAGTCGAATGAAAAAAAGACTCGAACCGCACGGCCCCCGTTGACTTTCTCGCCGGGGCCCGACGACGACGATGTGCTCCATGCTTTCCGCTGTGAGAGACGGCTCGCGCGCTGCGGCGGCGGCGCCGACGGCCACTTGATTCCTCGTAAAAACGACGAGGCGAGGAAAGCGTTTGGCGCGGCGCACATCATCACTCACCCGCATTGATGCGTGCGGTGGGAGGGGGGGGGCGGAGGGAGGGTGGCGAGAGCCGTGTTGGCGCACAGAAAATTGTCTTGTGAACAAGAAATCTGATAGCCGCCGCCGCCACCGCTGTGAAAAGACCCTCGTGATGTGAATGTTGCGGCGTGGGCTGCGCAGTGGCGCCATGAATCAAGCTGCTGAAGTGCCGCCATTAGTGTCTCATTTGACCTTTTTTTTTTTTTTTTTTCCTGCTTTCTTCAGTTTTCCTCCACCTTCCCCACTAGCACGACGCGGTGCGAGCGCGTTCTGATGTCAGGCCTGAAAGTCGATGGCAGAGCGGGTCAAGTGATACTCGTCTCGCATCCAAAAAAATGCATTCGGATCGTGCGTGTGTGTGTGTGCGTGTGTGTGTGTGTGTGTGTGTTCAGACTGACCTTGGCCATTGTCCCTCTTGTACGTCCACACAACATCCCGCCGGCTGTATCTGCCCTCTCATTGGTTTGATTTCAATCTATTAAGTCCAATCCAGCCGTGACGGGGAGGCGGCAGCAGTGGCGGCGGTGGTGAAGGGGGGTGGACGAGGAGGAGGAGGAGTAAGAGGAGTGTGTGGGGGGGGGGGGGGGGCGAGGTGGAGGGGAAGGTGCATCTCGGCACTCCCAAAAGAGCAGGTGCGTCGGACAAAATGAAATATGGCATCCTTGCATGCATAACCACATATATATATATATGTATATATATATATATACATATATATATATACATATATATAAGAAAACGTCTTTCTTTTTCTCGTTTCATCAAACAAGGGTCGGGCGCCGCGTCGACACGAGCCCTCGCCTCTGAAGTTTGCGTTCTGGCAAAGCTTTCCCCGTGCACGAGCGTGCGCCCAGTTGGACTCCCCGCGTGAACACAGCAGCAGCAGCAGCAGCAGCAGCGGCGGCAGCAGCAGCGGCAGCAGCAGCGGCAGCAGCAGCAGCGCTGCTAATTGAATGAAGGCTAATTATGATGTATTCAGGCGGCAGCTGACCCGTGTCGCTGTTGCGGCTAAAGCCATTAGCCTTAGCATAAGTTCCGGCGCCGCGGACCCGTCGCTGACCCACAAGGGAGCCCCCCCCCCTCCACTGCGTCCCGGTGTGATGACCCTGCTAGCGTGTGAACTGGCGACGCTCTAAAGGGAAAGAGGAAGCTGCGACATTCGGTCCGTCCCTCCCGTTAAAATTCAAGCCTCGTTAAGAGCGACATGATAATCATCTTTTTTTTTTTTTTTCTTATTTAAATTTATTTTAGGGTAAATACAATGAAGAGGAATGTCGCCGCTCCGCCGCCCGAGCTGCTTCGTAAGCCGGCGTTTGCGTTGCGATGCGAGGAATTATGCTAAACGCGCCGCTGTAAACGATGTCGTTAAACTCCCGTCATTACATTCCGCAGCCAGCAGGAAGCTGACAAATGATGGAGGAAATCTGCATAAGCATCTGTTTTGCTTTGTTTGTTTGTTTTGGGTTTCTTGGGGGTTTTTTTGGGGGGGGGGTGCGGATGCTAACATTGATCAACGCAAAAAAAAAAAAAAAATCTGCCGTGTGCAATGATCTCACTTTCGACGACGTCGCTGGAGTGTTTTGGTTGGACGGTGGCGCGTGTGTGTGTGCAGGTGTGTGTGTGTGTGTGTGTGTGTGTGTGTGTGTGTGTGTGTGTGTTCCAGGGGGGGAAATGCAGCCCTCGGCCGGCTGGAGGACGCTTCAACGCCTTTTTTTGTGTGCGTGTGTTGTTGTTGTGTTTTCATAACTGCACTATGAGCAGAAGTGCCCTGCTAAACTGCCTGACCCTCCTCTGCCGAGAGCTCTGCAAACCACTGGACGGCACTTTGGGAGGATGGAGAAGTGGATGTGGTTTTGTTTTTTCACGTCTGTTGAAAAAAAAAAAAAAAAAAAAAAAAAAAGATTAGGCTGCATGAAAGCAGGGCGACTTTGATGAGCGAGGAATAACGACGAGCCGTCTTGAGTGCGTTTTTTTATATTCCACCGCCATCATTGTGACGCCGCCTGGCTAAAGTGAAATATGTTCAGCCGGTTGTCTGGGGGAAAATTGACGGCCTCGTCGTCGCTCTCTTTGAAAGAAATCCAGCCACAAAAATAATGAAACTGAAACGGCGGTCAGGAGAACCGCACGGTACCGCAAAAACAAGAGCACCCGAAACAACAAGCGAAACGAAAACCACTTTGCGTCGTTCATTTGAATTCATACAACGAGCCGATGTGATTCCAATGAAGTCTGCGATGAAGCTGAATCAATGCTCAAAACACAAACTCATAATCGAACAGGGGATCCTTTGTTTTAGCAAGCCAGCAACCAGGAAGTCAGGCCTGATGGGAAGGGCTTTCAAAACCTAAGGGGGCGGAGTCACACTGATGCACTTCCTGTGGGCGGAGACAAAAACTGCGCTGGCAGTTTGAAACCAAGAGGGAGGAAAAGTTGAGCAGCAAAAAAAATCTTGAAAGTGATTGATATTTTTCTCAATTATTGAAATAGAAATTAAAAGGTCTTTTTTTTTTTTTTTCTCAAACGAATACAACAGACTTCTTGTCCAGTAAAGCTCCACAGCCGCTATGGAACCGCCTGACTTCTCCAGATCTGGTTCTTGATGCGTGGGAAGATGATGAGGTGCGATTCCTGGAGCTGCTTCGGTGGGAGAGAGGCCAACATATGAGCCAATTAGAAACCAGTTCAACCACTCGTGAATCCTGTTGACCCATGAATCCCTCCCCTCCGTCCAGCACCTGGGTCGGACCTGTGAGCGGCGCGTGGCTGAGTTCTCGCCAGACACCGGATCAGACTAAATTACCACCTGGCGTGGAGAAGCCACTCATCTTGTTGTCTGCTCTTCCGTCTGCGTATTTCTTTCAATTACCGAGTCGAGATCCGCGGTGACGCCGGAGGTCACGCAGTCGAGCTTCTGTCTCTCCCTTCCCTGCATTTATTCTAATTTCAGGTTCGCCGCATCCTCCATCAGTCACAGCGCTCAAAATCTTTGACGTGAAAAAAAAAAAACAAAGACATGAACAGAGCGGCCTTTGATGCGAAAATCCGACGGTGCTCTGAGCTTTGTGTCTTTCTATTTTCTCAACGAAACAGGGTCACATTGACGCAGCTAACTAGCTCAAGTTCTCGTTAGCTGCGTGACTAACACTTAGTTAGCGTGTTAGTTAGCACTTGTGCTAGTTAGCTGCGTAACTAACGCTTAGTTAGCGTGTTAGTCAGCACTTGTGCCAGTTAGATGCGTAACTAACGCTTACGCTAGCTAGCACTTGTGCTAGTTATAGTGCTGGTGAGCACTTGTGCTAGTTAGCGTTGTCATCTGCTAAAGATGGGAGTCCCCGCTACACGAGTCAGGCTCACTGCTAGCTACAGCTAATATTGTTCGTACAAACATGTTTTGTTTTAACCTGCACACCACTTTCAGTGAAGCCAAAGAAATAACGTCGTAAAGAGCCAACGAAAAAAACGGAACGTTCTGTAACTCCCTGCATTCCGAGAAGAAGAATACCCCCCCCCCCCCCCCCCGAACACAAACACAGTTTTTATGAACATTGTTTCGGTACAAATGTGGATAAATTTGATACGAGTTACTTTTTCTGCCGTAATTTAAGCTAATTACAAAAATGTTTCCACGTAAACGTAGCCATAGCTAGCAGGCAAAGAGGGCTGACTCACGCACTAATGATGCTAATTCCGATTTTCCCCTCATTAAATGTAGAGTTGGGCACTATTCAGTAATTAAAAAATCTGCCTGTTTTTTTTTTTTTTTTTTTTTAATGTTCAAATATCGGGGGTTGAAGGGGAGGGAGAGGTTGCCTGAAAGCACGTCACTTCAAAAGCGCAGCCGACTAATTGGATGCACGTAACGCGAGGAAACACGCCGATCGCACGCAACAACAAAGTCTTCGGGAATCTTCAGTCGCGGCTCCGCGGCAGCTCGGAAGCACGCTTTCAACTGCCAAGCTGTTCCGCTCCGCTCGTCCCGTGAGATTGGGAAAAATCCAGCCGTTCGTCAGCGAGAGGGCCGAGACGGCGTTCAAAGCGGCGGCGGCGGCACCACCGCTGGTGGGCGGAGCCTAGGGCCATCGCGGCTCTTTTGTGGAATCTTTCTCGGGCTGCTGCTGCAAAACCTTTGTTTGTCTCCCCTACCCGTAATCCCATTGGCTAATTGGCTTTTGCACTTGCCACCGGTCACCTCGCCTGCGTCGGCGTGCGTGTGTGTGTGTGCGTGCGTGCGTGCTTCCCCTCGCAGCGCTGCGTCTCCTCTCCTTGTTTGTGCGTCGCTTCCAAACGTCCCCTTCGCCTCCTCTTACACTGAAACCCCCTCGTTTCCCCGCCCAGCTCTCATTTTAATTACCCCGCCTCTGATTTCCCATCCCTCTTCTGCCTTTTTGATATCGCTCTCTCTCTCTCTCTCTCTCTCTCTCTCTCTCTCTCTCTCTCTCTCTCTCTCTATCACTCCGTCTCTCTCTCCCCCCTTCTCATGTTTTCCCCTCTTTCCGTCTTCCCGTCTCGCTCTCATTGCAGTCGTTCCTCATCATAATTAACGAGCCGATCACTGCCTCGGTGTCACGAGGGTCGCGAGCTTTCTCCTCCTCTTCTCGCGCGTGCTTTTGTTTGTGCACAGCCAGCCGTCCTCTGCCACCGCCGCCGCCGCCGCCGCAGCGGCTCCGCCTCCAACTGCTCCTCTGCACTCGGGCAGACAGACGTCGCGTGACCTCCGACATCGCTGCAGATTGCAGAGAGAATTATGCAGAGAACCAAGAGGGATGCGCGGCAGGGGAGGACCGCACAGCGAGAGCGGGTCGGGTCGGCGGTGGATTTGATATCAGTCGAGTGCGTCACGCGTTTGCGTTTACCTGCCGGAGGTTTGCAGAGGCTCGTTGTGGAGAAGCCAGAAGGTATTTTGACGACATGAAGCAAAGGCGGAACAACTGGCCCGCCCCTCGATTTGCAGACTCGATGACCTCACAGGAAGAGCGGCTTCCGCCATTTCTGGACACGCTAGACTGAAGATGGCACAAACCCGAGTGGAGCGACGGCCTGAGGTGCAAGGCTGCAGTTCCAGGAAGGTCCCAGGTTCACATTGAACAAATCACCCCTCACAAAAAAAATAAAAAAAATCATATTTAGCCCTCTGTTTGCAGCTTCCTGCTAAAACAAACCCTATATTGGGCTTTCAGTGTGTCTACGTGGGCAGAGTCAACGTCCTAGGTCGGGGTTGTGGTAAACTGACCAGAGAGACGTATCACTGCCCTCACAAATGCAGAATTGTCAGGACTGTGTGTGTGTGTTTTGGTCCAAATTTTCCACAAAGTGGACTCAGAAAACTACAGGGGAAAATATTGCTATTTTCCTTGTTGTTTTTCTCCTTATGGTCAAAATAAAACACTGAAAGTTTGAGACAGAGCAAACAACCACTCTGACCCTGTCCGATGACGTGTGCTAACTTGTGTGTGTGTGTGTGTGTGTGTGTGTGTGTGTGTGTGTGTGTGTGTGTGTGCGTGTTTACAGTGTGATCCCTTTAATCCCGACTCTCCTCTGTCCTTCAAACCCCAATCAAGGTTGTCATTAATGAGCATTTCCTCTCTCTCCTCCTTGCTCGCCCTGGCACAAGCACTACCACTTACTAATTACCGCACGCGCCTGTGTGTGTGTGAGAGAGAGAGTGTGTGTGTGTGTGTGTGTGTGTGTGTGTGTGTGTGTGTGTGTAGGCATGTGTGTGAGAGAGTGAAACAGAAATAGCTCGGATGCATCTGCAGGATGGCCGTGGCTTCTCTGGGTTCGTCTAGTCGGGTCTGCTCATTGAGAGCTTTGCCTGTCAATGTCTTTTTCTTTCTCTATTCATTTCCTAAATAAAGTCTCTTTCTTGGTCATTGTCAATAAAGTTACTGCAGGGAGACCTAAACTACCTCTGACTGACACTTGCCTCCATCCGCTGCAGGTGTGGCATCCAGGTGGGCGGTGACCATGGAGAGGCTGTTGCTGTGCGTGATGCTGGCGGTCGCCATGGCGGTGCGGGCGCAGATTTGCCCAAAGCGCTGCATGTGCCAGATCCTGTCGCCCAACCTGGCAACCCTCTGCGCCAAGAAGGGTCTGCTGTTCGTGCCGCCCAACATTGACCGGCACACGGTGGAGCTGCGGCTGGCCGACAACTTTGTCACCAGGTAGTGCACACGCGCACACGCACACGCACACGCACACGCACACGCACACGCACGCACACACACACACACACGCATTGTACACACGCACTCTTCCACATCCTCCTAGCAGTTCACACACTTTACTTGGCAGTAAATTTGCCTCAACCTCAACTGGTGCCACCCAGTTAAAGACCCAGTTTGCCAGACTTAGTGCCATCTAATGGTAGGACCTCACATTGCAAGCTGCGTCGACGTGATAAATCCCAACAAAAAAAATAAAAAAAAAAAAACAAATCACTGAATCTTACAAATCCCAATTTTTTTCCACTTTATTTAACTCTGTCGCGGTGAAATTAGCCGTATTTCTTTTTTTTAAAAGGATTTTTCCATAAAACTTCACCTTGAAAACATTGCTGGCGAGTAATCTATTGCTAAGTAATCCACTACGGTAATTAATCTGCTTTTGGAGTAACAGAGCAATGTAACAGGATTACCGTGGCAAAACAGGTAATTACATCATAATTAAACATTCACTCAGGTTCAGAGGACAGAGGCAATATTTGCAAGTGCAAAAATTTGCACTTCAATAAATGTCATTCCAAAGCACTGAGCAACGGCTGCGTCGTCTTTTTTTTCACGAAAGTAATGACTAATTACAAATTGATGACTGATGAAACAAAGTAGTTCAAGAAGTAATTAGATTACTTTATTAAGGCGCAATCAGTAATCAGTAGTTGCATTACTTTCATGGAGTAATCCCAGCAACACTGCTTGAAAAGACAATTGAAAGGAAGAGCAACAAAAACTGTCGCTGTGAGTTTACGGCCCCTCCGCTCCCGACAGATCACATCAGATTAGAGGACGGATAGATGGAGGGAGATTATTTCCTCCCTGGCTGCTTCCCAAAGCCGTGCGAGCAGGCGTGGAAAGGCGCAGCGCTGGCCGATGATAAGTCACTATTACCTCATCACCTTTAATATGCCCGGTTTTGCTCCGTAACACTTTGCCGAGGGTGTAACAGAGTGTTAAATTACAGCCTGTTACAATCATTGACTGTCAGCGGCAACAACTTTGCAGAGAAACTGAGCGGGACAACCGCAAGGAATGAGACAAATTGAACTGATTTTCTTTTTTTTCTTTTTTTCTTTTTTTTTTTTTTTTTTCCTGCTTGTTGCTGTAATTCGACAAAGGCCGCGAGACAGAAACTGATGTTGGCCGTCTCGTGGTGCGAATCTGGGCCGACAGTTTAAAGAGCCGCCGCTGCGAACAGAATCTCTCGACTCTGGAAATTTGACCGGGAGCTTGTGAGAGAGCGTGCTGTCATTGGCTGACGCGGCCCGCTGTGGCGCCGTGACGTCATTGGCTGACGCGGCCCGCAGCCTCTCGGCGAGGGAGGATGAGCAGGACGGCGGGATCGGTTGACATCACCGCTCGGAGTCGTCGCCACGGCGACGAGAGCACTTTATCCACCGCAAGCAGCAGGGCACTCTCTCCACTTTGTGTCAGTTACCTTCGGGAGGGGGTCAAAGGTCACAAATTATCCAGAACGCTCTGTGCGGACGTAAGAAAGGCTGGGAGAAAATGCATCGGTCTAGAAGTCAGCCGCTTTGTGATGTCACAAAGGGCACTGATCTGATACCTCTGCCAGGTCTGTGACTGCACCCCTAGCGGTGACTCCGGCCCGTTTCTGCCCTCTTCTAAACAAGCAGAAGGTCCAACATGTCGTCAGCTTTAGCAGGAAGTTAAAACCCGGCGGGGTTTTTTGAGCTGGAGGCTGTAAACAGAGGGCTAACTATGCTGTTTTACAACATACAACATTGATGATGCAAAGCTGCTCCAATGAAATCCAGAATTGGAAAAAAAAAAAAAAAAAAGATCTGAAAACAGGAATCAGGAAGGACATTTAATTTATTCCAGAAAAATAACAAACAAACATGCATTTCATTGAAAAGAAAAACAACGATTTCTCACGATCGTGTGCGATTTTGGCCCATCAGCTTCTGCGGCAGAAAACAGAAGGTTTCAATAGTCCAATAGCAGAATGACATTGCGGAGAGGCTAATGTCTCTGTTGGGCATGGCAGAACTTTCACCCGCACTCGCAGCGTCTGCCGGCATGTGAAAGCCGGCGGTCACAGCCTCCCCGTCTGTTCACAGTGACACAGTGACGGGAAGACAAAAAGAAAAAAAAAGAAAGAAATCCTGATAAATAATGAGCAGAAAAGTGTTTCCTGGCAAACAAACGGGAGGTTTTTAGGGGCTCGGGCTCCCAGACTCTCCCCCGACGCCGCCGAGCTGCGCGGGGACTTGTTTACCCTCACAAATATTGAATAAGACGCGGCAGATAAAGGGAATAGCATATGTGCATTCCGCCTTTTCATGCAGCCGCTGCCTTTGTATTGAAGTATTGAAAGACGCTCTGCCAAAGGAGCGGACGTCAGTCAAAAAAAAACAGGGGGGGCCTGACTCTCTCTCTCTCTCTCTCTCTCTCTCTCTCTCTCTCTCTCTCTCTCTCTCTCTCTCTCTCTCTCTCTCTTTCATCCCTTCTGCAGCGTGAAGAGAAAAGACTTTGCAAACATGACGCGGCTGGTGGACCTCACGCTGTCGCGGAACACCATCTCCTTCATCACACCGTATGCCTTCGCCGATCTGGAGAACCTCAGAGCGCTGCACCTCAACAGGTGGGGAGGGAGAAATCGAACCCTGCAACGTGATTCTCTGCAATCTGAAGGAAGGAGAAGGATGACGGTTTTAGATTGTTTTTTGGAATTCATTTGGTCCGGGAATCAAATAATTCCCAGAGGCAAATTATTACACACTCTAATGACATAATAAATAAAGAATTCAGAGTGTTTTCTTTTTTCTTTTCACTTAAAGAGTCGGTTTACACCCCCGCAGACCCGCTGAAAAAAAAAAAAAATCATGCCCATCCCCGGAGGCATTGGAGGACTGGAGTGTGAATTAACTGAACACAAGATGTTTGCTCTGCTCATTCCGCACACGTTCGCTCTGGACGTCCGCAGAGTCGTCGCCTCCTCCCGCCCACTGAGTACGCTAACGTCCGTCTCCCATGTTGTCCCCCCCCCCCCACCAGTAACCGGCTGACCAGGATAGGCAACGACACGTTCAGCGGCATGTCCAAGCTCCACCACCTCATCCTGAACAACAACCAGTTGGTGCTCATCCACCAGGGAGCGTTCAACGACCTCCTGGCTCTGGAGGAGCTGGACCTCAGCTACAACAACCTGGACTCGATCCCCTGGGAGGCCATCCAGGTAGGCCACATCATAAAAAGAGAGCGAAAGAAAAATCTTGTAGCACCTACCAGAGGATTTATCTATTGTTAACGCACCTGTTAATAAAGGAATTTCTGTTGCACAAGCAAAGAAAAGACCTGAATAGACGAAAAACACTTTATTGTTTACTCTTTGCATGCAAAGGCAGCTGTTACAGCTGTCAAAATAAAGATAAAAACGCATTGGCTGTGTCTCAATTCAGGGTCTGCATCCTTCGAAGGCTGCATTTGAAGGCCAGTTACGTCACACACAACACATGAAGGCTTGTCCCAATTCAGTAAAATTCGAAGGATGCTCCAAATCTGCCCTTCAAATGCGTCCTCCTTTTAGCCGATTCAGAGGATGCACTGCTACTATCCTTCGCGGACTCCCGTCTCCCAGGATGCTTTGCGCGCTGTCGCTAAGCATCCGGGGGTCCTGGGAAGTCAGCGGAAGTGGCGGCATCTACTGGCAAAGACTTAAGTATAATAATACATTTAAGTAGGTTTGTACTTTTTTGAACATCCAACGCCAGATATGTTAAACCAAAACCCCCAAATCAGTTAAAATATGTGACTTTTAATGCTAAGTAATGGTTAGCTTGATGCTATAAAAACGTCACTTCCGTTGTTGGCCAGCAGGAGGGAACGGCGTTGACGCAACCAGGAAATACGCCGACGGCTAGACTGTCTAATGTAGTTACCGGGGAGGCGGGTTTGGCTTCGTCATCCAGCCGACGAAGGATGCAGACCCTGAATGGAGACACAGCCATTGTGATGCATAAATCCACTCAAAAACACTCTATTTCCACACACAATTTTTCTCAAACCATAAACGCTGATGTTCTTCCCGGGGGCCCAGTTGACTGAGTTGCTTGGAAACTTGGCCGCAGAAATACGCATTTTTATGCAATATTGATTACGACGAGTCACAAGGGAGCCTGGCTGTCTGGTTGCCGCGTACAGCTCGCAGGCCCGCTAGCTAGCGCCGCAGCTGCTTAATTAACAAACAAAACTCCCACTTTGCTTGAAACTCGTCTCTCAGTTTGCAGCAGTCAGTCTGAGGTCACGCAGACTTTCCAGTTCAGTTCAGTTCAGTTCAGCTCAGCTCACCGCTCCTGCTTCTTCATTCTGCTTCCTGCTTTCTTGCAGAGGATGACCAGCCTCCACACGTTGAGTCTGGACCACAACATGCTGGACTTCATCCCGGAGGGAACCTTCTCCCTGCTGCAGAAGCTCAACCGGCTTGATGTCACCTCCAACAAGCTGCAGAAGCTGCCGCCGGACCCGCTCTTCCAGCGAGCTCAGGTAGCCCTCGTGACCGGCTCGGATTATTTATTTCTTCAATGAAGTCTTCTGTTGACTCGGTGGGGTGACATATTAATATATACACCAACTCAACATTTTATTATATAGCTAGAAAAAAATGGATGAAAACGAGTGGATAATAAATAAATGCAGTTATTTGTAATTTATTGTCAGAGTTTATTCATTTCTGTCACTCCTGGCTAAAAAGATATATAAGATATAGAACTCTTTTGGCAGGGACGTGTGCTACACGATCAATGTATGCGTATCCAATCCATCCTGGATGGATGGAACGTTGTAACACGTCTGCTGTTGTCAGGGTCCTGATGTCTCACTTGTCCTCAGAGCGGTGACTCAATTACGAGACAATAAGGCGGCGGCTAAGTCGTTCTTCAGGAAGAAAGATGTTTTTAATCAAAAAGAAAATATCTATCGCCGTGTGACTCCAAGGCGCTTCAGCAGCGCCGACGTTCTCTTGTTGTTGCGAAAGTGTCAGGGTCGCGTTTTTGTCAGGGAATTAATTCTGTCGCGCCTACCTCACATTTTCAACTTGAAGCGGAACAGATTTGTTTCGCGGATACGGAAAAGGCCAAAGAGCCTCGCTGAGGTCGTCGTGCAGGTAGCCGGTTTGTTTTGGCTGCGCGCGCGTGTTGCCAAAACCACGACGTTTAGGCTGCGTTCAGACTGCAGGCGAATCTCATTCCAATCAGATTCCTTCTCAAATCTGAGACGCATATGTCCAAATGCGATTTGAAACTACCTCCCGAATGTGGTTTCAATCCGTTTTGCAAAAATCGGATTTCATGTGGTTTATGACTGTTCAGACTACAAAAGATCTGGTTCCAATCTGGATCGGCTGAAAATCGGATTCTGGCTAGCAGTCTGAACACGGCCTCAGTGGTGAAATGATGTCAAAGTTTGTCTCAAAACCCACCGCAATCGCACTGTCATGACCTTGACCTTGACCGCAAGCATCTCCTTGCCTCCTCCTCCAGGTCCTGGCCACCTCGGGGGTGCTGACGCCCTCCGCCTTCGCGCTGTCCTTCGGCGGAAACCCGCTGCACTGCAACTGCGAGCTGCTGTGGCTGCGGCGGCTCAACCGGGAGGACGACCTGGAGACATGCGCCTCGCCGCAGCACCTCTCCGGACGCTACTTCTGGTCCATCCCCGAGGAGGAGTTCCTCTGCGAGCCTCCGCTCATCACCAGGTTCTCCCACGAGATGAGGGTGCTGGAAGGCCAGAGGGTTGCGCTCAGGTAGACTACACTAGACCACAGTCTTTGTTTTCCGGCTGAATGACGTGCATTATGTTTAAAAAAAAAAAACACTCACAATGTTGCATGAAAACACGCCGGCGAGCTCGCTGAAGCACCAGACAGGCGCGTCGAGCAGTAATGTCTAAGAGGACGGAACCAAAGGGAGACAACAACAGGTCTGAAAGCCCCTGATTACCTCATTTGCATTTATATTGGCCGCACGCTCGCAATCATGATAGATGTTACGTCCTCAAATGTGGAATTATGATGAAATTTGGAGACGGCGGGCGGGAAGGAAATCAATGACACGCCGTCGCTCTCCTCCCTTCCACTGCACCTTGACCCCCGCGACGCGCACAGGGCTCCAGTGGAGGTCCACCAGCGTGTGTGTGCGTGCGGCGTACATGTGTGTGTGTGTGTGTGTGTCTTTTAATCTCTGGGTTTATACCAGTCATTGCCGGTTGATGCGACGCCGCTGAAAATTTATGAGCTCACTTTTATTTTCCATTCCGCTGCAGTCGGAGCGCCGTCCAATCCCGACGCCCACTTTACGCCATTACGGCTTGTGTGCGTGGCGTTTGACGCAACGTCCTGCTGACTTTGTGGCAGTTGGAGGAGGCAGCAGGAGGCGGTTCTCCTTCACTAGAGGAGCTAATCTAGACAAGCCCGAAAGCTAAAAGTCTAAAATGATGCCAGGCTTTGGCTTTGTTTGAAATAAGAAGCAGCCAACTGAAGTTTTTTTTGTTTTGTTTTTTTTTCATGAAGGTCGCAGGATTGTTTTTCACAAAAGGGCCGAAAATGCAAAGTGGATCGAGAAACTGTTGAAAAATTCTCTCGCCGGCCTTCATCTGAAGGACGTCTGGTTGTAAACTGGGCTCCTGCAGTCACGATTTTCTTCCGTGACTCGGAGAATCTTCTGGAACCTCCTTCCAGTATCCCACTGCTAGATAAACACATTCAATTCAAACTCCTCCTCCTCCTCCTGCTTCTTCTCTTCCTTCTCCTCCTCCTCCTCCTGCTTCTTCTCTTCCTTCTCCTCCTCCTCCTCCTGCTTCTCCTCTTCCTTCTCCTCCTCCTCCTCCTCCTCCTCCTCATCCTCCGCCTCCTGCTTCTTCTCATTCCTCCTCCTCCTCCTTCTTCTCATACCTCCTTCTCCTCCTCCTCCTCCTGCTTCTCCTGCTTCTTCTCTTCCTCCTCCTCCTACTCCTCCTTCTCCTCCTGCTTCTTCTCATTCCTCCTCCTCCTCCTTCTTCTCATACCTCCTTCTCCTCCTCCTCCTGCTTCTCCTGCTTCTTCTCTTCCTCCTCCTCCTACTCCTCCTTCTCCTCCTGCTTCTTCTCATTCCTCCTCCTCCTGCTTCTTCTCATCCTCCTTCTCCTTCTCCTCCTCCTCCTTCTTCTCATACCTCCTTCTCCTTCTCCTCCTCCACCTCCTGCTTCTTCTCTTCCTCCTCCTCCTCCTCAGTGACGCTCCACCTCTTCTCTTGCAGGTGTAAGGCGAGGGGCGACCCAGAACCGGCCATCCATTGGATCTCCCCCGAGGGCAAGCTGGTGTCCAACTCCTCCAGGACGCTGGTTTACACCAACGGCACCCTGGACATCCTCATCAGCACGGTGAAGGACACTGGCTCCTTCACCTGCATCTCCTCCAACCCCGCCGGCGAAGCCCACCAGACGGTGGAGCTGCTCATCATCAAGCTGCCGCACATCTCCAACAACACCAACAACATCCAGGAGCCCGACCCGGGCTCCTCGGACATCTCCACCTCCATGAGGGGCGGGGCCAACGGCAGCAACGTGACGGCCGATGCCAAGGCGGCGGCGGCCGACAAGAGGGTGGTGACGGCCGAGGCCACGTCGTCCACGGCGCTCATCAAGTTCAACTTCCAGAGGAACATCCCGGGAATCAGGATGTTCCAGATCCAGTACAACGGCAGCCAGGACGACTCGCTGGTCTACAGGTAGGACGATGGCAAGATGTCTGGTTCAGGTCACAGGAGGTCCGCAGCTTGTTGAGAAGGAGCTGCAGCAAAAATGAAAGCAGGTCCAGTCGTGGAATTCCATCACCCAGGTCTTCCACCTGATGGATTCCACAGCAGCTTCTGCAGTTTTCTGGTGCAGTCGCTCGGTGAAGGTGCCTTCAAGACGCCTTGGTGTTTTTAAACCAGCTTCTCAGTCGCACCTCCTTTTGCTTCTTTGTGTTACGACCTGTGATCTCCTCGAGTGACAGCCCATTTTTTATCATTTGTTTGTCATGCTACATACACATAGGATGCACCGCAGGAAAGAAAAACACGTATTTCCCACAGAGCGACACAATCTGTTGCGTCCTCACGTTGCGACGGACTGTGTGCGTCAGCGCTGGCGGCCAAATCGCAAAAATACGAGAAAAAGCGGCCTGGTCGCTCGGCATCTGTGACTCACCGCCTCGGCCGGGCGGGAGGAGGGGGGAGGGGGGAGGGGGGAGGGGGGCCCTCGGCGAGTCCTCCTTGACATTTGGCGTTTGCGGAGGATTTGCGCAGATTAGATCGATCTCGCGGAGGAGCGATTGTTATTTGAGCTAAATATTTACCCGGGCGGGATGCGCTGCGAGGGAATTAGCGAGTGCCGAGCCGAGCCGAGCCTTCGTCGGGGACACATGTGCAAGTATTATCTGCCTTTCATATCATGACTAATCCCTGGACTTACTCTATCGCCGCGTATCATTATCGGCAGTGGCTTGCGGGAGGCACTGACCGCCTGGCTTGGTGGCCGCAGCGGCCACGCTCTAGTTTGTTATTAAAAAAAAAAAAAAAAAAATCTCTCCAAAGTCCGATTTCATTGGGGCGGCGGCTAAGACTCGCTAATCCTTGATCTCTTACAGCCTTTATCTCCCCTGCCACGACGTCACCGCACGTAATTAACAAACAGCCATCGTTCATAGAGGACTTGTGCCGGTATTATCCGACCCCCACATTATTCCCAATCTCTGTGCATTATTCATCGGCACTTAACCCCGCTCAGTGAGAGTGAGAGAGAGAGAGAGAGAGAGAGAGCGAGAGATGGCGCAGAAGGGATTTTAAGCCGCCCGTCTTCCAAAGATAGCGTCCTCGCTCCCAGCCTCCTCCTGACCCGTCTCCTTCTCCATCGCTTCCTCTCTTTCTTTTTTTCTTCTGTTCTTTATTCACAAAAATGCACGGCGACGCCTCCACGCGTTTCCTGGACCGCCGGCCCACGAAAAAGGCTGCGCTTATACTTTCAGATCGAGACTTTTGGACGCCTGTTGGAATCTATTAGGTCGGAGAGCGTGACGGGAAAAAAAGCGTGAGAATAAATAAAACAGCTTCCTGCAGCAAGGAGCCATTGTTCGGTTTAGCGGGGTGTGTCCACCCCCCCCCCAACCCTACTCCACATATGTCTTTAGAGGGCGCCGTGTATGTCCTCTCAAGCTGTAAAGGGACAGTTCATCAGTTTCATACAAACAACTTGGTCAGCATAGCGAGAACTCGGTCACCCACGGAACAGTTCTGGAGTTTTACAGATGGAGGGAATTTCACCAAGTATTTATATTTATCATATGTTTAAATGTTATATACCAGCAACAGGAGAGGATCAACCGAATGACGTGTCTCTGGGGGGCGCCACAGTTGAATTTGACTCGAAGGAAGTGATGTTGTGCTGCGTCTTTAGCTCAAATATCCACTGTAGCCTGCTGATTAATGCCAGTAATCTTGTGGTAAAGGGACACCTCGGTGACAACGCACGTTCAGCAAGGGGACGTGTCGTGCTTTTATCTCGTTGTGCACTGACATTGAAGTGGGCTTGAGTTTTTTCCACCTGTGAAACTCTGGAACGGTTACGTAGATTTGAAAATACCACAAAAAGATTCCGCTGATGAATTTACCTTTGGCTGCCAGTTTGAAAAAAAAAAATATGTATCTTTTTTTTGGGGGGGCCTGTTTCCGCGGCTTCCTGCTCCATCTCCGCCTCCGGTATTAAACGGCAAATTCATTTATGTTTCCGCGGCGCTCCATCGCCGCTCTCTCATCTTCAGATGGCAGATTGATTTCTATTCAGCGCCTCTGCCGGCGCGAAAGGCAGCATCCAGCGTCGCCATTGATTCCCCCTTTCTCTTTTTTCATTAGCTAAACACAGGCGGGGGGAAGAGGACGTGGTGTTGGGGTTGGTGGTGGGTGGGTGGGGAGGGTACGGAGCACAAAAGGAGGAAGGGTGAGAGGCAAGGAGAAGAAAAAACAACAAAAAAAAAGGACGGACAGCGAACATAAAGGAGGCGACGGGAGGCCGAGAGGACAGCGGCGTCGCAGCGACCGTCCTGCTGCCACGCTGAGAGGCCGCTTACGTATTTCTGGTTAAATAAGGCTTTATTGATCTGGAAGCACATTGACATTTCTCCACTCCGCCGCTCCCTTCGTGCTCCACTTGATGCTCTCGGGTGCAGGAAGGCGTGCGGAGAGTTTTCTCGAATGGCCGTCTGCAGCCTTCGCCGCCGTGTCTTCCCCAAGTTATGCTAAAACCCCCCCGCCCCCCAGGCCCGCGACTCTGCTGCTCATCTGAAAGGTAATAGTTGTATTACTTGATTCTGTATTGATCCGCGGCGTTCCCACCTGCCCCTCCACCGGGAGGTCAGGGTCAGCGGCTGCAGCGAGCGGCCGGCTGGGATTCGGTTTCTCGCTCAAGGACACTTGAGACAAGCAGATGTTTTGCGGATACAGTCGCTGCCTTTCAATGCCTCTGGTGGTATTTCAGAGGCTGGACGAGTGCGAAATAAAAAAATGAAAAAAATCCTAATATGTAAGCGCAACAGCAGCTCCGGTTTGAAAGAGGTGCAAAAAGAGCCACGAGAACTGCAATTTGAAAACGACAGGTCGATGACTTTTTTTTTTTTTTTTTTTTCGTTTAAATGATCAATATCGTAAAAAAAAAAAAAAAAAAAAAGGCAGAGGCAAGAAAAAGTTGGAATAGTTTCCAAACAGCGTTATTAGTTTATTGATCCTATAAGTGCAAAATGAACTTGTGCCACTTTGTGTTCACTTGAAAATGTCATCAGACGGCACAACGGTCGGTGCAAAATGAGTGACTTCTTTTGGAGGTTGTTGGACTATCTTTTATAGTTATATATGTATATAAAAGACTATACATATTGTCTCTTATAGACATCTACACAGCTGTTCTGGTCAATAAACCCCAAAACAACAGAAGATCAACGGCTGCTTCAATGGCTTCAGAGATGGGATATTCATTTGGGAAAGAAGGAGGAAGAAAACATTTTCTTTTTTTTTTTCAACGATTAAGATAAATTTGTTTCATGTTTGGTCCCAACTTTAGGCAAAAAAAAAAAAAAAAAATGTTTCCTGTCCGTGTAAATACGTACCTGCTTTGTTTCGTTTAAAGCAAAACACACACAAAAAAAAAAGGTCTACGGTCTGGGATTGAATGGGACCGCTTGGGCGTCTCCGCCTCCTCTTCGCGGCGCAGACACGCGGCTCAAAGCGCGGAGGACGGGCGGGATTGAGTCCTCGCCGCAGCCTTTTATCTGAGCTGTTAAAGCCTCATTTCAGGGTCAGGTCAAGGGAAGACTGATGCGGAGGGAATAATGCGCTGACCTTTCAGACCGGAGCCGTCACGGCACACGCACTCTTTGGCCTTTACACCCTGATGGTTTTATTGAACAATTCTGCAGCGTGTCAGCGATGATGGCAGAGACCGAGCGCAGGACTATTAAAGGGCCTCACAGTCCGCTGAGCTCTTATTTAGACCCACAGCCAATTATTGTCCTCAGTGAAGTGGGGGGCCTCTGGATGAATACAAGAATGAGTGCGCAAATTATAGGCTTTACACATGTATGGTTTATTCAATAGATGGATTAAACAATCACAGTCATAGTTAAGAGGGCAATTTAGGACAAACGGGGAGAGGGACTTGTCGAGATCAGGATATTTTAAATGCAAACATTAGATATTTTTGTTTTAAAAGAAATAAGATAAAACCGCCTCGAAAGAACCTTGAACTTAAGTGATTTCCTTTTATTGCAAATGAAAAGGACTCGCCGAGTCCTTTCTAGTCGGCACGAACAGAAAGATTGTGGAATCACTGGTGAGAGAGGAGTCCAATTTAGAGCGCTTCTCTTTTTTTTTTCTTTTCCTCTTCCCTAAAATTGTGGCTTTAGCTCGTAAAATCATCCACCGGTTGTAAAATTTTAATTACAAGACGTAATCTCCCCCCCAGGCAAAAACTAGAAATTCATAAAAAGGACTCATTTATACGTGCTGTAAAATAGGCTCACTATCACCACATAATGATTACGATAAAAAAAAATATTGGTGACCTGGAAACCTCAGGCCAGCTTTATCTGTAGTTAAGTTAAAAAAAAATAATAAAGAAAATAACTCACCCTATCTAAATTATAACTGGCCCTATGCCGTGTTCAGTGTTGGCGAGTAATCTATTATTAAGTCATCCACTGCTGTAATTAAACTACTTTTTATATAATGGAGTAATGCTATGGGATTACTGGGCAAAACTGGTAATTATATAGTCATTACTTTATCAAGTAACGATTCCGCAGGAAATATTTCGCAGGATAAAAATGTCTCACTGTCCACAAAAATGTCTGAAAAACAACCCAAGACAAACATGTCGCAGATTGATGATGCAGCCGCGCATGCAAAGTCATTGACGCACCAAAACAAGCACGCCGGCGGCAAAATAAAAAACAGCGACTGCGCTTGACAGCTGGAAATACAAACATTACTTTGCGTTCATCTCGACTGAATGAAAGAATATTGCGGTCGGTCGTACGTTGTGTGCAGGAAGCAAGACGTTGCTTACGAACCTCATAAATCGTTAAAAGCCGCGTATGGGCAATATGGGCTCTTCAAAAGGCACCAGCGCTGTACATGAGTTCTGTGAAATGTGCAGTTTGTGTTCAGAGAGCAAACATTCATTCATGTTAAGAGGACGGAGGCAATATTTGGAATTGCAGAAACTGCACTTTAATGAAGTTCACTCCAAAGCACTGAGCAACTGTCACTTTATCTTTTTTAACTCAAGTAATTGGTGATTGATTACCTATGAAACAAAGTTTCATAAGTAATTAGATTACTTTTTAAAGAAGTAATCAGTAGTTGGGATTACTCTTGTGGAGTAATCCCAACAACACTGGCCGTGTTTCTCTCTTTCCTCTCCCAGCTGTTGTTTTCCAATCCTGCACGCCCCACCTCCACCCAAAGGCAAAAAAAAAAAAAAAAAAAAGTAAAAAAACTACACTTCACACACCGAGCAAATTGTGTAGCAAGCGTTTTGTGGGACAACGCCACGGGGCTGTTGTGTATCCGGGCCTCTCATCGCTCGCTCTCCTCCCCTCTCGTGCTCCGTCCCTCCTCCTCCTCACTCACTCACAGGAAGCGGCTTATCCCTGCCAATAGTCCCGGCGGGCCAGGTATAACACCTAGCTCAGCTGTGCTTAAGGCAAGAGAAAAGAAAAAGGAAAAAAAAAGAGGGACACATCACATCCGCCCTTATCCCGCCGTAATGTTCCGACTCTGATTTTATGGCTCCATAAACACGTTGCAGCCCCGACGTAGCCGGTGTTATTGTTATGAGCATGTTAAGGGGTTTTAAATGGAGACAAGTGCAATAAAGGGACGCGTCGCCGCGTGGAGGAGGACTCTGGTGGTGGGGAAGTGCTGAAAGGTGGAGGAAATGTGGAAGGAGATAAAAAAAATAATATATATATATATAAGTTGTTAAACTATAAACTATAAAGTAGTTAAACTATATGAACACATATCTTAAGCATGTACACTGACCTTCAGATCTCCAGATGTGTCTGAAGCGTCTCTTGCTCTCCAGGAAACTGATGCCATGGGCATAAAAGAAGACAAACTCATGATGTGGCCGCCATCCTCTCCTGACCTCAACCTCACACACTCACAAGTTCAAGAATTGTGAAGCTCCTATCCAATAAGGAGTCCTCTGTTAAAATGTAACTTGACCTGTCAGGATGTTTTGATTGAAATAGCTTTTGATTTTCAGTAAATATGACCTGCTATTGCTTCTAATTCAACAAATGACAATGTTCAGTTCTTTACAAACAATAACATGGCTTAATTTGGAACAGTGCATTTCAAGGCATTTTAAGTTTTTATTTTTGAAAAAGAAATACAGTTATCATTGGGATGTTTTTGTCCCCAACATTGGAATTGTACTCCAAAGGTTGATGACCTGAAAATGATGATGACTTTGTTTATATTGACTATTTAGGAAAATCAGAAAAATATTATTTGCGTAATAATTTAGAACGCAGTGTATGAAAAAAAAAAACGTACATACTTTAACTCATAATTTAATTACAAACCATGTTATTCATATTAAATGTACTATGTGCATATTTTGTATTAAATACACATTTAAGTAAATAATTAATTTAATAATCATGATGTTAATGAAGTAGGTTTACTTTTGGCATATGCATACATATAATTGACTATGTAATATAATATACACATACCGCAATATAATGAATATGATAGATGATATACTCTTAAGATATGTAATCGCCGTGCTCTAAATAATAAATGAATCTGCGTTCAGTTGATGGGAGAACTACATCTCCCATCAAGCCCTGATTACCTTGAAGCAGCAGCAGCAGGCGCTTCTACCACGGTCGACGTTTACATTCTACTGCAATTAATCCAAGATGAAAACAGTCGGTCCAGTTACGACGCTAGCAGCGCACCCCGCTAGCAGCGCACCCCGCCAGCCGCGCAAGCTCCCCGTTTAAACCCACCACGTGAGCAAAAAATACCTGTGTGATTATCGCATGCTAGTATGCTGCAAACTGGGAGTCCACGCACATAAAACAAGGGGGCAGAGCTTCAGGAACGCAAGCAGGAGGGAGAACAGAAACAGAAAAACAAGCAAGCAAGCGTGTGTGGTTAGCGGGACTAGCTCAGCGGAACCGGTGAACGCACTCTCCATAATGAGGCACACGCATTGCCTGCGCCGAGCGCACACGCCCCATTAAAAAAAGGTGCGCGCACTACTTAAGGACCGTCATGTCACAGTGTGCCCTTAAACAGAGGAAAACCCGACACACAATCCGCTGGAACCCCGTTTGTCCATAAAACAGCTCTAGATCTGCAGAAGGAACTATGTTTTATATTTAGCCCGCTGTTTGCAGCCTAAGACAACAGTTGTTGGGTTTCTGCTACAACTGACGCTCCACATTTGGAGGTGGAAGTGAAACACTTTGGCCTCAGAGGAGGTCACAAAACCATCGCTTGCCCTTTGTGACGTCACAACGGGCCGACTTCCAGGACTTTTAAGTTTCAGCGCAGTCCTCCCCGAGCAGCGGAGCGAGCAGGAGATGCAAAGCAACAGACTTTTCTCACGGTGCGAGGTTCAAGACACGTATCGCTGTGAGGAAGCGCTGCTAAAGTGAGCGTTGCGTAATACGGCCGGCGTCCTTTGAGAATGAGAGCGCGGAAGAAGAGACAGCGGCGGGCAGGCGGGAGGATCCGACCACGGCATTAAAGAGGAATGAGGATGACTCAGCTAAACTGGAGGGAGGCTGCAGAGCCGGAGAGGAAGCAGGTCCACTGGCGGAGCCGAAACCTCCTCTGACATCCACTCCGCTCCGCTCCACCGCACTCTGCTCGCCGGTAATGAGATCTCACTAAGTGTGTGGCGGCTCCCTCTACTTTTATTTCTAATTTATTTATATCTCTGGAGTACATGAAGAAAAGAAAAAATATATATATATATATATATATATATATATATATATATATATATATATATATGTATATATGTATATATATATATATATGTATATACTATGTGTATACTACCAGTCAAAGGTTTTGACACACATACACTACATTTATACAAAGGGTGGCTATTCTAGATCATCTGAAATATACAACTTGTTTGAGTTATTTCACACTTTTTTGTTTAATACATATTTCAATATTTCATATGTGCTCATTTATAGTTTTGATGCCTTGAGTGACTATCTACAATGTAAGTAGTCATGAAAATGAGAGAAAAACTGTTAAATCTGAAGTATGCGTCCAAACCTTTGACTGGTAGTTTGTGTGCTAGTTAGTGTTAGCGAGTCAGAGCCTTGCTGCGCATGGGGACCTTGAGTCTGCTGTTCTGGAGAACCCATCTCTATGAACTCCAGTCTGAAAGGGGACAGGTGACAGAGGCAGGAGTCGATCCATTCACTTTCCAAGTGCTTTCTCAAGAGGCCCAGCCTTTCTCAGCCGAGGGAACATTCCAACCCAGCGTGGTGATTATCCCTCGATTGCACGTGCGCAGAAAGTTTTTCAAATTAACGAGAAAACTTTGGGACGGTGGCCCAACCCGCAGTTCTGTGTGGGATAAATGATCATTGACCGAGTCAGGCTGCGGGCTAATGAGTAAGAATGGCTGGGGAGGTGTTTTCGCAAGGCCCCTTCCATTGTTAGCTTGTGTAATCCGCTGTTCCACCTCTGACTACAAGCTGTGTGGCTGCTTGTTAGCCATTAGCTGCAGCGTCAGGGGGCATTATGCATGGCCAGGAGGAGATAAGACGGCAGCGCTGCCTGCCTGCCTGCCTGCCTGCCTGCCTGCCTGCCTGCCTGCCTGCCTGCCTGCCTGCCTGCCCGGAGACTCGGGCCTATTAGCATGGCACCGTTCCATCTGCTGAGTAAGCCACATGAGCTCTGAGGTCGACGGTAGCAGGGCAACACAGATCCTCTCTTGTGCAACACAAAGGCTGCGCTTGAGAAAAGAAACTGTTAAAAATGTCTCGTTCAGAAATGTTTCCTGAAATTAAATTCTCAGTGTTAGTGTCAGTGTTTTGTTTTTGGGGGTTTTTTTGTATTGGTCTGTTACATTGCTCTACATACCATGAAAAGTTTATGCATACATCCATGTGTAGCGAGGCTCTGACTCGCTAACAATAGCTAGCACATGAACGCTGTTCCTCCACATCCACGATGCTACCGGTACCTACACACTACCAGTCAAAAGTACTCCATACTTCTACTGATTTAATGGTTCAAGGCATCAAAACTATGAATGAACACATATGAAATATGTGTTAAACAGAAAAGTGTGAAATAAATCCAACAAGTTGTATATTTTAGATGATCTTGAATAGTCACCCTTCATATAAATGTATATTTAGGATTTTAACTCACATAGTTTTCTTTTTGGGGGGGGGAGTTTCCGGTTTTTGGAACAACCTGCAGGCTTTGTCCTGTACTCAATCAAGTGAAATGACCTGAAACGGACCAATCTGGTATCTCACAGTCGACCAACAGACGATCACGACTAATAGAGTTCCCGTCGTCCTCCTGGCGTCGTCCCAGACGGGAACTCTGGCTCTGTGGAAAGTCAGAGTTCATTATGAGGGCCAAGGGGTAGTGTGTGTGTGTGTGTGTGTGTGGGGGGGGGGGGGGTAAAAAAACCATGCATGTGTGCACACATTACTGGAGCTTAGCGGCGTAGCAGCACTCAGCTGGCGGCTAGCCAGACGTAGTGGCGGCCACTGGGAAGAGACGGCTGCTGTCATGGAGCTCACACACACACACACACACACACGCACACGCGCGTGCACTGTAAACACACACACGCGCACAAAATACACGGTGCAGACACAAGCACACAAATGCATTGTCACGGAGAAGAATGTGCGCACACTTCCTCTTGTGCAGTGACAATGTAATGAAAGGCCAGGCACACACACACACACACACACACACACACACACGCATGCACACGCGGCCAGGCGCCCTGGGCCGAGGGCTTGGCAGAAAGAGGAGATAGATTAGTGTAATAGTCCGCGGCCAAGGCAATCATCTGCCCACTGTAGGCCTTCAAACACTGGCAGCCTGATCCGCCTCAGACACAAAGAAATTAGCCACAATGAATGAGTCACTTTGGATGAGTTCACAGCGCTGACGACTCGTGCAGTCGGGAAATAATCGTGTAGCAGAAAAAAAAAAAAAAGAAAAAGAGAAAAGGATCCCGCTCATTTGCATGACAATGGAGTCGGGGGAGCTCGCGTGGCAGAGAAACACAGTCGGCAGACAAACACGTCGTCGATATCTCCATTGTTTCCTCCCCGAACCATGAATCGTAAAAATGATGACAGCTTGTTTTTTTGTTTTTTTTTTGTTCTGTTTCGTTTTTTTGTCCTTTCTTTCGTTGAAAGTCTGGCTGCGGCAGCGTCCAAGTCGGAGTAGTCGGAGCTGCTCGAGGCTTCGGCTGCCCGTCCCGTCCCGTCGCGTCGCGTCCAGGCGGAATCCCAGAACTGTGGGTTCTCACGGACGGATGGAGGGAAGGAAGCGAGAGAGAGAGAGAGAGAGAGAGAGAGAGAGAGGACGTCGATTGTATGGAGGCTCAACTAGGCTGAAAACAACACAGAACACTGGTGGTCCTTTGTGTGTTTCTGTCCTCACCTTGGGCGAGGTTGTTGCATTGATACGAATACATTTTAGGTGCACTCTCCCTTTAAAGGTCTCACGACGTCCAGTAAAGCTTTTCAGAGACCAATATTTCCTGCACCTTAACCCCTGCAAGTCAACAACCCATTCGTGTCCATTCTCGACTTCTTCAGTGGCCTGTTGATGACGTCACAAGGGGCACTTGTACCCCCCCGCCCCCAGCCTGCTCCTCCAATTGTTTGCACCTTTTCCAAACGCGGTTTGTCCAAGTTTGCAGGAAAAAGCAGCGGGAAAGGGAAAAAAACCCAACGGTGTAGCGGGAGGCTGCAAACAGAAGGCTAAAAATGATTTGTTTGGGTAAATTATTCAACATTGAAGTTTGCATTATGAATGATAAATGATGGTGTCGGAGGAAGCACAGTGACTCCCTCCCACCTCCGTGTTATTGAACTCTATCAACTGCAGTTTTTCCTTTTTGCATCTTTGCCAACAAAAACCTTCCTTGGAGTCTCTTTTTTTTTTCCAACCCCGATGATCCAACCTTGTGCACCGGAGCCACGTAGTAAACAGCAATAGAATATCTATAAGGAGGAGACGTTATTAATGGGCGAGACGGCCGCATTGTCTGTTGGAGAGCGTGACAGTGTTTAAAGCTGCGAGATAAAACACACAATAACCAAGTGAAGGCCGCCGCCGCCCAGGAAATAAACACATTTATTCCACCATGAAGATATTAATGCCCGCCTCTCTAATGTGTCAGACAACCAATTGTGCGTGCGTTCTCACAAATGAAGCCCAAGGCTGCCGCGGTAATGGGGGAATTCATCTCCGTCGCTCTACATGTACAAACGCCGGCGCCGGTGCGTGACGGCGGCAAAAACACTTTCTCCCGTCGTTAACCTCAACGCCGCGGTCACGTGGGGTCGATAGGTAGCTCGCCGCGCGCGGTTCCTTTTCTTCTTCTTTGTTTTTTTTTTGGGGTTTGTGTCCGTTCATCAAGTTCTTCCGTTTAGATGTGTGTAAGCACGTTATTCCAGATTCAAAAGCTACTCGCCATTGTCCCTCTCAAGGAAATGTGTCTTGTGCTCCCAGCGCTGCAAACATTTCCCTGCTTTTACTCAAGTGCTAAAAGAAAGCGACAACACAAACAGCTGTGGAAAAACAGGAAGTCAGGACACAAGTGATCTGAAACACTGCAGCAAAAGACCTAAAGATTCCTGTTGGTTAGATTAGCAAAACATTTTTTTTTTTTTCTTGCTGGAACAAAGGTTTAGAAAAAACAGGCTCAGATGAGCCTAAAGTATTAGCTACAATGTTGTAGTTGGCAAATGTAAAATGTAGCAGAAAAAAACAAAACTAAATTTCAAATTCCAAATGAAATTCCTTGTAAATGCGAAACAAAACCTCTGTTGACCATTTTTCTGCAAGCGCTTGTGTGTATTTTTGCGTCTATGCCAAATAAAGTAAATAGATAAATTAATAACATAGGCCAGCAGGGGGCGGTGCCACCAACAACGCTGTTTTTTGTCTTTTTTTTTTGTCGATTATTCCACCAAGGACGCCACCGACGACCCGCTGCCGCCAGCCGATCGCCTCTCCGAGACACGGCACCATTAAACCCGGACGCTCGCCGATAACCAGATGTCCAACACGGTCTCTCTCTCGCTGCCGCACAAGGTCGCGAGCTTTGAACCGAACCGGCGGCTCTCGCTGCTTTTAATGAGGTCCCCCATTAGCATTTTAACAAGGCGATCCAGGGGAGAGCTGACGAGATGGAAAAACACAGAAAAACACAGAAAGCGTTCGTCCGAAGGAGATCTTAGCGTCTCCGTCCGTCTTGCCGTCGGTCCGGAGAGCAGGTTCAGCAGTCAGCTGGCCAATGTGAAGGATTCTGTGAAAAAAATGAAAAAAAAAACCAAAGAGAAAGGAAAAAACAAAAAGCCCAGAGGATGATAAATGTCAGAGTGAAGTTTTCTAACCGGAGGTGAAAAGCGTCTTGGCGGTTTGAAGGGAGGAGGTCACGCTGTGTCACTTCCAGCACTTCTCGACGGCGCTAAGCGGAGAATCATCCCTCGTGACTTTTGAGGGCCTCTCAAAGAACGAGATTCAACTCGGTCGAGCCGCGTCGACACGAAATTGCTCCGTCTGTCTCTGCGCTCAACGTCGTCGTTCTCACTCCCCCCTTTCACTGATCACTCATCGTGAAACGTCTCCGTCTCCCCCTGTGGCCTCGCCCCCCTCCCCTCTCCCCACCCAGGATGATCCCGCCCTCCAGCAAGAACTTCCTCGTCAACAACCTAGCGGCGGGGACTCAGTACGACTTATGCGTGCTGGCCATCTACGACGACGTCATCACCTCGCTGACGGCCACGCGGGTGGTCGGCTGCGTGCAGTTCACCACCGAGACCGAGTACATGAGGTGCCACTTCATGCAGTCGCAGTTCCTGGGCGGCACCATGATCATCATCATCGGCGGCATCATCGTGGCCTCCGTGCTCGTCTTCATCATCATCCTGATGATACGGTACAAGGTGCGTCTGCCAACAGGACTGTCTCATTTCTGACCACTAGATGGGGCTCTATCTGGCAAACTCGGCGATTTTGAATAATCGTGGGTTTCATTTTGATTTTCAAACTTAAACTTAAAGGTCCAGTGTGTAAAATTTGTCTTGATTTATGATTTCATATTGGTAAACTGCCCATAAATAGATTCATAAAAGTGCGCAGGACAATTAAAGTCATTTGGAAAATACACAGACGAGGGTCTTGCCCCAAGTTGCCATCTTGCAACGCCATATTTCTAAGGAAGCCTGGTGTCTTCAAATAAACCAACGAAGAAGAAGGTGGATGAGGTGTCCTGGTTTGGGTGCACAGGAGGGCAAGGGGGGAGTGACAATCTAAAATATAACCACTTAATGTTGTCGTTTCTTCTTCGAAATTTCTAGAAATTACACACTTGACCTTTAAGGAAAAGGGAAAAGTTAAGATTTTTTTTGTCTCCTGGCTGTGAATTGTCCCCTCACTGCTGCAACCTGCTATGTCCCCCCGCAGGTATGCAACCCCACCGAGGGCAGCAAGGGCGTCTCCTTGTCCATGACCAACGTCCACTCGCAGACCAACGGGCAGCAGTCGCAGGCGTGCAGCGTCACCCCCAGCGCCTCCAAGCACGGCTCCATCGGACTCGACGACCTGTCGGCGGGCTCCAAGAAAAGGGGCGGCGGCGGCAAGGACACGATGACCCAGATCTCAGACACGTCCCTGACCGAGTGCTCCACGGCCACCTCAGTCCTGAGCCAGACTTGGGGAGCCAGGAGCCCGACGGCCGAGGAGAGGGCGAGCGAGGAGCGGGCTAAAGCGGGCGTGGCCTCGCCCACCAGCGGCACGCTGCCCAAGCCCAAGCGGAAGCCCGCTCCGAGCAAGCCGGGCTCGGCTTGTTCCAACGCCTCGGCCAGCAACGCCGCCGCCGCCGCCTCCGCCTCCCGCCCGCCTTCCTCCGCCTCCTCCTCCGCCACCTCCTGCGTCCCCCTGGACAACCTCAACACCAACCGCAACAACTCCACCTCTCTGAACCAGTCGCCGCCACCGCCGCCGCCGGCGTTCGTCCCCTCCCCCTTCGGCAGCCCGCTCGTGGCGCCGAGCCCCGCCCCCTCCGCCCGCTACAGGGAGACGCCGGTCCTGCGTCGAACCCCCCGCACTGCAGCCAAGTACCAGACTCTCCCCGCCGAGGACGAGGGGCGGAGCCGGGCGAGGAGGAGGTACTCGCTCAGCGAGGGCGGAGCCTCAAAGACTCGCTCGGCCCACCAGACGGCGCCCAGGGTGGGGCGCGTCACGCGGAGCAAAAGGAGCCAATCGATGAGCGGGATGCTCCTGAAGGACGGCGACAGCGACTCGGACAAGGGCCGCTGCGACTCGGACTGGATCCTGGAGAGCACCGTCTGACTGGAGCCCTGACTGGAACCGCTGGTGTCATCTTCAGTCTGAGTGTGTGCCTGCACATTTCTGTGTTTTTGTGTGTGTGTGTGTGTGTGTGTGTGTGTGTGTGTGTGTGTGTGTGTGTGTGTGTGTGTGCGCACGCGTGTGTGTTTTGCGAAGTCGCACGAAAAAGGAAAACAAAACGACATAACAAACGACAGAATGTGTGTTTCGTGTGTGTGTGTGTGTGTGTGCGCGCGCACTCTCGTTTGTTGACGTGTGTTTCTGGCTCAAAACGTGTTCGTTTGGCTTTCGTTTTGTTTTTCAAATATTATTTTCATACGTCTTTTTTTTTCTCCACCGTTTTTCTTTTTCATTTGGTTTTTCTACTTCATTCAACGGTTTCCCCGCTCGGCTCTCTCGGTGGTGGCGAGCAGGGAGAGAAGAAGAAAAACTGGCCTCGTCTCGTCGCGTCCTTGAGTCGTCTCGTCGTCCGTCGGGTTCCACTTGATAGCACAAACAAAGAAATAAAAAAGCACACAAACACACCTACACACACACACACACACACACACACACACACAAACGCACACACACGCAGACAATGGGTCAGTCGCCACGTCATAGCTCTGTTCACGCCCACCTTTACCTGAACACACAACACGCACACACACAAAGAAATAAATGAATAAAGGGAATTCTTACAGAACCGGGAAGCGGAGACAAACCAGTGGCCGAACTGGGAAGCTCAGCACTCTCCACTCACTCACGGGAACCGCGCCGCGGCAAGAGAACAGCAGTCGGTGCCTTTCTTTTGCACTAACGGACACTTGTGACGGGAGACGCGGACGCGGCTTTGGCGGGGGGCGGGGGGGCGGGGGGGGCGAGGAAAACTGTGGCAGGAAGTGGTTTTCACACATAGCCTTTCTCAACGTTCCGAGGGACGACTCTTCACAACGCAAGACGGACAGACTGGGACCCTAACGAGCGAGCGAGCGAGCGGACAAAGACTACGACGTACCTCTTATGAAAAAAAAATGATATTTTTTAAAAAGGGAAGGTTATAATAACAAAAAGAGCAAAAAAAAAAAAAAGAAAAGGAAAAAGAAAGAAAGCGAGAGGGAAACCCTGGGAGTTTTCCACCCGGACGGCCGGTGGAGTCGGGGCTCCTGGAGAAGCTTCTGTACAGAAAAAGACAACATGTACTGTGTTGTTTACGTTGTGTAAAAATAAAAAAGGGGTAAAACGACAGAGAGGCGAGTGTGTCTTTGAATCGTCGCCTTCGGGAAGAAGAGTCACTCAACTGGACGTCACCACATACTATATTGATACTATATAGATGTTTAATCAGTCGCATAGTATATTCTTAGTGTATTACATATTAGTTACACTATTATTGCGTGTAATAATAAAGTAATGATGTAGTCACATATTAGTGAAGATGCTTTTTCCTTCGGAAAAGCAAACCTCACTTCCAAATTCACCCTTTTGTCTAGTTTTTTCTTTTCTTTCAACCAGGCAGTAAACACATGAAAAAGGGCGTGTCCTGAAAAAGTGCAATAGTCGGGATTTAACAAGCTGCCAACGTGACTGAAGTGATTAATATTTTGTCGGATAGTCTAACGGAGGAAGCCTTTACGAAATTTATTCTGCTTTTATTTTGTAAAAAGGTTGAAATACTCAGTTGTGTATCTGATGCAGCGATGCAGGAAATGGGCCGCGTGGCTTCAGCCATGTCCAACCGAGGAATTTTTAAACATATATATATATATATATATATGTATATATATGTATAGATACATAGATAGATAGATAGACAGATAGATAGATAGATAGATAGATAGATATTTTATATATATAGATAGATAGATATATAGCCATGGAACCCTGAGTTCAGGAAGAAGCAGGTATTGAAAATGGATGGATGTGCTGGTGTAGCAAATACGCAGTGAGCTTGCAGGTCAAACCCTGTGCAGGTTGGAACTCTGTCTTAAGTCTCCCAGGCTGCCTGGCTGCCTGATTCGCTTATAACCTGCAGCTGAGTTCAGCCTCACAGGTGCAGCTGGTCCACTTGATGAACAGAGCGAACTCTGAATCTGTTGTTTGCTCAAGGAACAAGCAACTTTTCACATCAGCGCATAAAAAGGCTTTGAGAGAGCGCTGACGAGGTGTCGCAGCAATCCTGACGGAAGAAACATCTGGAAGCGAATGGCAAACATTCGGCCCCCGTGCAGCCGTGACCTCCCGATTGGGAGAAAATCAGTCATGCAGCTCTGGCTGGCGTTTCCAGAACTGGAGCGTGCAGACAAACACTCGTCAGCTGCGTGGGGGGGGGGGGGGGGGGGGGAGGTTTTACACTCACCGACCATGAAGAATCCAGGTGCCAAACACACTCAGGTAAAACAAGCCACTTGGTCGCCAAGTGTGGGAAAACAAGAGTGGGGGGGGAAAGATGATGGAGAGGAGAATTTACAACACTGGCCTGCAATCACACTGTCCAACCATGTTAGCATAATTTTAACAAGGATGCAATTTAGAAAGAAGAATTTAGTGGAAAGTCTCTAAAGATTTTTTTTTTTTTTTTCACAATAAAACACCACCAGAACACCAAAGATTTTTTTTGTTTATTTTTTTTCTTAAAGGTGGCAAACTTTTGATGGAAATACTTCTGCCTTTCTTGGTCTCATTTATTTACATTCCCAAACACTCACATTAATTCCAAAATTCCAGCCTGAAATCTAATTAGAAAACGTGGCGAGCAGCGGCAGCTCCAGTCCTGATCTGACCTGACCCGGATCTGCAGCCTGTACGGACCGAGTCACTATCCCTCAGCATCAACACCGGGAATTGATTCAGCTCTAAATTAGATTACCGCTGATTCTTTGACGGGAAGCGGTTTTGACAGGCGAGCTCACGACTCGGCCTTCGCCCACCCGCAGGCCGAGGGGGGTGGGGGTTCTTTTTTTTTTCTTTATTAAATGAGGTGAGCAGAATTGACATGAGCGGACGGTGAATCATTACCGATCTGCACAAACGTATGTGAGTGTTTATGCCTCGTCGTGCTTGTGGTGGTGGTGGTGGTGGTGGAGGTGAGGCTCCGTCTTTCGTCCCGACAAGCTTGTTTACTTAAAGGAGGATGAGATAAGAATTTAAACTTCCGTGAGATTTTTAAGAGTCAACTCACCCCCTGGTGGCGCCCTATCGCTCTCTCGCTCTCTTTGGCTTTGAAGTTTCAATACGTGGCGACCAGTGTTTTTGGGATTACTCCATAAAAGTAATCCGACCACTGATTACTTCTTCAAAAAAATAATTGAATTACTTTTTCAACTACTTTGTTTCATAAGTAATCAATTACTAATTACTTTAGTTTAATAAAGATAAAGTAACAGTTGAGAACGTCTTGCTTCCTGCACATATCGTACAACGAACCACAATATTCTTAGATTTGGAGGAGATGAACTCAAAACAGTGACAATAAGACATTTTTAGCTTGCAAGATATTTCAGAAAATAATGGGATCGTTACTTGATAAAGTAATGATGATTATAGTTACCAATTTTGCCGCAGTAATCCCATTACATTACTCCTTTACTCAAAAAGTAGTTTAATTACAGTAGTGGATTACTTGGCAATAGATTACTCACCAACGCTGGTGGCGACGCCGGGAGACCCTGGCTGAACGTTTTAATCAGGGTCATCCCTCCCCTCCCCCCCACACACACAGGGGGCGGAGCTAACAGCCAGCGCCGGCAAAGTCCCGGTTCAGGCCTCCTTCACTGACCTTCCGTCGCCTTTCCAAAGCTGTGAATGCTTAATGTTAAGAGGCTTTGGAGCGGAATATCCCTCTCCATCCGTCTTCCTGGTTATCGCTCCCTTTTCCACCATTCCCTCTCTTTTTTCATCCACCCCATTCATCCTCTACTTCCCCTCCTCTTCTCTTCCGTGGCCTTTTTTTTTTTTTTTTTTTTTTTTCTTAAGCCACGGCACTGCGTCAGCAGCATCGACGCGGGGCGAGTCTTAAATTAATTGTCAGTTTTAATTTGATTGGTGCGTGCGGCAAATTCTGAATCAAGTCCGCAAATTAATGAAATAACCTGTGGGTGGACCGAGTCACGGCTGCCGAGGGAAGGACTCACTCCGGCACTGGTGGAGCAACGTCAGGGCGAGTGGGGGGGGGGTTCCATTTCAAAGTAAAGTGATGCGAGCAGTTTAAACACTAATAATAATAATTTAAGAAATCTATAAATAAATTTACAAAAGCAAGTATGATAAACTTAAAGAAATGAGTATGTCAATTGAATTTCCATTGGTTCCTATCCCTGAATTTAAGCTTAATTGCATCAATGTGTCATCTGATCAATTACTAATTCACTTAAAAAAAAAATGATCCACATTTCTGACTATGACTCTGATCCTCTGAAGGATGCACAATCGATATTTCAAAATTGGCAAAATCATTCTTTTTACAGCTGCTAAAACTCAACAAATGTGCTGTCAAAAGAGTGGGGAGGAGGGTAATCCTTCATCTAGGGGGTGGGAAGTGTGAAACAAGCAAACAGATATCCACAGCCCAGACCAACTCCTCTTCTCCGGAACCGGAAGGAGCCAGACATGGTGTCGTCGAGCGGCGACACCAAACTGTTGTTGTCGTACCAAAAGACAGCGTTGGGAGGCGGAAACGAGACTCATTGGCAACTACACAAGCATGAAAAAGGCGGAAAAGCAGATCCAGTTTCATTTTCTTCAGAGACTCGGCTCCGCCTCTTGCGATGGTGCTCCAGTCGTTGCCTTTTCAAGCCGTCTCCCTGCAACATATCAGGGTCCAGACCCAGGACACACACACACACACACACACACACACACACACACACATGGAGAGAGAGTGAACCAAACCAGACACGACAAGCCAATTCATCAGATGTAATTTGAGGCGCTCGCCACCAGTGGGAACGCTGAGAGAAATCAGGGTGCGAGAGATTAAGGGAAGCTTCTCCAGCAGAGCGGCGCCGTCCACTTCCAGCTCGCCGGCCTCTCCGCCGTCTGCTCTGTGAAACTAGAATCATTTGTCATTTGAATTGGAAGGAAAAGAAGAAAAATAAATACACCTGTAAGATGTCAGTCTAGAGGCTCAGGTTTGAAGGATCGACACGTGTTCATGTGACTTTAGATTAGAGAACCTCCAGCGACACGGTGGCAGTGGCGGAGTAACTGAATGGAATTTAAATTTTGAGTGAACTATCCCTTTATGGCGGGGTGGGGGGGGGTTGCTGCTTGTGGTGGTACAGTTTCAAAAACTATGGATCTTTTTCATCTGTCAAAAAAATGTGGAGAAAAAAACGAATGAGGATCGCCGATAATTTTGTGACTGGCTGTGAGTTTCAGCTGCTTTGACTCCAGAGTGTTGCCACGGTTCCTCTCTGCAGAACACCAGACATCTACGGTGGTAAATAGACACAGATGGTACTCGGAATGGGGGTGAAAATCAGGCGATGGGTTCCTGATCAACCAAAACCACAGAACGACCAACCAAAAGAATTTCTGACTGAGAATCTTTTTTCCCCAACTGAGCTAGCAACCAAGTCTCCCAGTCTGGCTGATTACCTGATTACCTGCAGCTGTGCTGAACCTCACAGGTGTAGCAGATCCACCTGACGAGCAGAGTGAGCTCTGCCGCTGCTGTTTGTTCAAGGGGAAAGGAAAAGCAGTAACATAACTGTTTCCATCGTCGTGCGTCAACATGCTTTGAGAGTGCGTGCGCACTGTGTTGCAGCAATCCTCTTCAGAAACATGGAATCGCCAACATTTGGTCCCCGTGCAGCCGCGACCTTCCGATTTTGGAGAAAATTAGTCGCACAGCTTCGGCACTTCCGCAACTGGAGTGTAAACAAACACTCGTCAGCTGTGTGGGGGAGGTTTTACACTCACCGACCGTGAAAAAAAAAAAGCAGACGCCAAACAGACTCCACTTCCACACCAAGTAAGGAAGGAGTGGAGGAAACAATGACAGACTCTGAGACCCTGTGGCTGCTCTTCAATGCAGTGTTTCCAATAGCTTCCGATTCAAAGTGCATGTTAAAAAAAAAATAATAATAAATAACCTTACAAACAGTTGGAATCCGGCCCCTTTTTCACTAAATCAAAAAACCTGGCTGGGATTTTTGGCCAATGGGAGTGCACGGACAAATTGGCGACCTTCACCCCAATGTCAGCTGGTATAGGCACCATCAGACCCCCACAACCCTGACTGACAGCAGGAGGACTAGAAGATGGATGGATGGAGGGATGAAGTGCATAACAAGGAGGAGGGTGGAGGTGAAGGAAGGCGGGCGAGCATTTATGTCTAATTCATATTTATTAACCCAGGGGAATGAATGGTGGAGTGGAGGGCCTCCACCGTTGGAGGGCTGTAATTTCCAGCTCATCTCTTGGTAAATATAGTTCAGCCGACACCGTTTGTGTCATGCGGGTCAGCGTTTCCTCGCCACTGCGTGCAAAAACTGCTGGTCTGGAAAACGCAGAGCTGCCTTGGCGATGGTCTATTAGCCTGCAAAGACACAAAGATACTCCGAAAGCCTCCAAAGACAAAGCAAGCATGCATTTCTCGTAAAATCTCGTCTCGAGATTTTACGAGAAATACGTTTGCTTTTGTTTGTTTACATTTGTTTCCTGTCAAAAATGTTTTTTCTAAACATTTTTCTCTTTGGCTACTTGTAAAAAAGTATTCCATCTCATTCTCCGTCCAAACATAACACGCCATTTTCACTTAAATTGAACTGGTCACGTGACCCCATACGTCACGATCTGCGAAGCGTAAATGTGAGTGTTTCTATTATACTTTTGCGATATACCTCGATATTGATACGTCTGGAAAAACCACCTCATGAGATCGTAAAAACCTATAAGCCATATTTGAGAGGTTTTTCAAAATTTAGGTTTTTCGATTACCAGTTTTTTATTGCGATATTTAGGCAGTAGCTGGTGTCATTAAGCCCTGCTCACCTGTAAGCCGGCTGAAGGAAGCCTTCGTGCAACTCAAAGGACAATGCAATGCAATCCAGAAGATCCGTTTGACGGTTCTGGGCTTCCAGCTTTACTTCACAACTTCCTACGCCAAAGTTTGTATTTATTGGGATGTTTGGCCGCTCCGCAGCCATCGACTCTGCCATGGAGGTCTGCTGCTTGTTTACTTCAGTGTGTTGCCGTTCTCGCTCCCGGGTCTGAGATCGGTGTAAACACAGACACCTCCGTGAGGAAGAGGCTGGTAGAGGTGATGCGATAGGGAACTGGGGGGTGTGGGGAGGGCGCATTTTACCCTTCGCTGTTACATTTTCCAACAGCCGCCGGAAGGTCGGAGATAATTCCACTGCAATCCAAAACGCTCCACAAGCGGCCACTTTTATTCTGCCGCAAAACCAGGGAGCAAAGAGAAAAAGCAGCGACGGAGAGAAATTAGCCACTTAACGGCGTCCAATCATCGTGGGTTTTGTTGTTCGCCGGCATCGATATCCCAAGTGGAGCGAGCGACTGAGTCAGATAAATGAAGAACGAGCTCAAAGGGAGAGTCGGGGGGGGGCAAACACGAGTAAACATATTGAGTGGTGGGATAAATATGCAGCGGAGAAAAGCGGAATAGATCAATGAGGAGGCGGTGAAGGAAGAATACAAAAAAAAACGGCAGAGAAGGTAAATAGACGGCAGCCTGAGTGTTTTTTTGTGCTCTCAGTCTCAGTGCAGCGAGTCGCCAGAGAGCAGGGTGGACGGAAGAAGAGGAAACAGAAGAAGAAGATGGCGGATGGTTGAGATGGAGCAAACGTCTCGTGGGGTTAAATCAACGTCCATCCAGAAGAAACATTTGGAAAGTGGAGCAGCACACTGTGATTGGACGAAGCAGCAGCCTGTCAAAGATTAATCAGGTTGGTGCCTCGGGGGGGGCGTCATCCACACTGCGTCCACCGCTGTTAGCTTGGGGCTGCTTCCTGTTTCTGTCCACATCTGCTTCCTGGCTCTAGGTCCTGCCTCTTCCCCTCCGGACAACAACACCAGAAGAAATGTCTAAATGTGACATTCAAACTTCAACTAGAGATACAGTTAGAGGTCCATCACACTCCAGCCAACTGCAAAACATTCAGGTGGGAGCTTTTCAAGATGCACCCATCCCGCTCCATCAATTGCGGCTGCGGCACATCACGAAGGACAAAAAATAAATAAATAAATGAAGTCCGGGACACCATCCAGAGCAGACAGAAAATTTCATTTCTTTATTTTTTTTTGTTTTTAAGGCTAGAAAGTCAGCCGACTGTTTTGGGGAGGAAAAGAGAGATGGCAAGAGAATAAAGGGGGGCAGGACGGGGGAGGAGTGTAAGAGGGAGATTTTGTGGCAGAGAGATAAAGTAGGACGGGAGACGAGCCAGAGTCGTTTCCAAGATCAAAGTGTGTTGAGCTGGCGGTTTAATCTGATGGAGCAATGTTTCCTGGTACGGGACAACAGGGAGCAGCGCCGAATGGAGGGGTGGGGGGGGAGAAAAAGAGGAAAATTTGCAGTATCAAAGCCTGGACGGGCGGCGCGGAGAGCCCCTCTATCTGTCCGTCCGTCTGGCTCCAGTTTGGGATGCGTGTCTGTAGAAGCGAATTAGACTGTTTTTTTTTTTTTGGTCTTACCAGTTGCACAGAATTCACGCCAGGACACTGAAAATGTGCCTGTGGAGTGCAAAGATTCCTGTCCACTGCGATTGTACCAGTTTGTCTCAACTTGCCAAATGTGTGTTGTGTGTGACAGTCGGCGAGACCAACTTGGTCGTTCATTCTTCATTCATTGGTCTTTACTTTAAAGGTTAAGTGTGTAAAATGTGGAGGCTTTTCAAAGAAATGTTTACATTTTAGATTGCAGCGCCGTTTCAAAACTACGGTGGCCTTCGCACCCAAACCTGATTACCTCGTCCACCTTCGTTTTCATTGGTTCATTTGAAGATGCGACACCTGACACGTGTGTGTGTGTGTGTGTGCGTGTGTGAACAATTCTTTGGGAAAACCAACTTACTTTTATTGTAATGTGATTATACACTTTTAATAATGTGTTTATGTGCAGTATATTAAGCTGTTACCAATATGAAAATCATAAATCAAGCCAATATTAGACACTGGACATTTAAACTGTGACGGTTTTGATACGTTCAGGAACAAAACAAGCATCCCTGCAGGTGCTGCGGTGATAGGCTGCTAAACTGCAAACCGTGCTACTGTTTCAGCCAGCTAAGGTATCGTTAGCATCGGTAGGCGTCCGTTCGTTCCACTCCAACAGGTTGCAGCGCAGTAAAGATGTGATGCTCCGCCCCCTTCAGTTCCTCCCAATGTTTTTTTTTTTTCTAATAAGCACTGAATCCTGATCCTCCGTCAACCTTCAAAAAACTCTGATTCGCTTCAGAATTTTAAACCAACCCTGCGAAACACGCCGGCGGATTCTTGAAGCTGCCGGTCGACACGGCGGAACACGGTGCTGAATTTGTGTTTTCCTCGCCTGCCAAAATCTTGCCGCTTGTCGGCCTTTTCATCCGTTCCAATCAAACAGCCCAGTGCTGATGTTTGCAACCGGCTCCTTTAATCTGATTGAGATGTGCGCTGGCGTGCCAAATCGCATCATAAGAGTCTTTTAATTATTGTTTTTCATTACGCAAAAAAAGCCAGCGCTTCACAAAAATAAATAAATAATTTTTAAAAAGTTGTGCCGGAATATTAAAAGTGCTCATAATTGGCCCCAAGCGAAGACGGAGATATGACGGTAATAAGAGACTCTGGTCTGTAGTCGCATGCTGTAATCATCAGTGAAGGTAATGAGGAGTTGATTCATACATCTAGAATTTAGTGCAAAGGGGGGGGTTAAAAAAAATTGTTCATTTATTATTTGTTAAGATTTGAGCAAATCGTGTTGCCAGTTTCTCCATCTTTGTTGGTAAACAGGGTACTCTTATTGGATTGGGAATACTATATTAATACTTTCCAATAATACCGTATATTATTAGCAAGTAGGGGAAAGGGAACTCTAAAGGGAAGGCGACCAGCTCAGATTTTGACCCCAAAGTCATTAAAACAAATCTCATACTTTAATGTCGATCAAAATGTTTCCCTCCGTCCTTACGTGATCTCATGTCTTTCGTTCTACCAGCCAAACCCAGAGCAGAGCTGTTTCGCCACCTCCAAAAAATTAACGGCGCCCCCCCCCCCTTTATGTGACTGCAGTGATTGAAGACAGTCGCTGACTCAGTTACACAGAGCCACTCCAGTCAAATTATTTTTTTTATTTTTATTTAAAAAAGAACAACCAGATGTATTTTTCTTTTCGTTCCAACAGATCCATTTAATCGTCCCCCACCGTCCCTTTAACATTTCAGCGATGCCGTCCCGGGATGTCTTCCTCCCCTCCTTCCCTCTTCGTCTGGGCCACGTCTTCCTCTCTTCCTCCGCCAACAGCAATAATTACAGCGAGACGTTCGCCCCGCAAATGCAATCGCTTGCCATTAAACGGATGACCTGGTTTAACGGCTCGTGCCGCTATACCTATATCTCCTCCTTCTCTTCCTCCTCCTCCTCCTCTTCTGTTCAGGCTCATAAAAGCCTGCCAAGAGTTTGAAGTCCCCTCTTGTCTGCCGGATTAAGTCACCTCGGGGGCGTCACTTGCTCACGTTAGGCTCAAAAATCCCTAAAAGAGCTCCGACACGCGGCCGCTGCTGCGGCTTCCTGTTCTTCCTGTACTTCCTGTTCCTCCTTCATTACGGTCTGCCGCTGCACTGTTACGTAATCCTGACAGGGGAGGATGAAGCTCTGCTCTATTTTAGCTCAGGAGACAAAGTGGTTGGAAGACGTTTCTTCTCCTTCTCCTTCTTCTTCTTCTTCACTCTGACCGTGACATTTCAGCGCTCTCATTACCAGGAAGTGCTGCAGCTCTCTGACTCACAGGGAGGGATTATGACTTTTAAAGGCAGCAGGCGACAGATAACATCCTGCACTTAATAGTCGGGCGAGTTACTTGTAGGTTATTGTTCGGGCGAGGAGGTCAAGGGGAAGCGAACAGAACGATCGGAGGAGTGGATTTAAAGCTCTCCCGGTATGCTTAAATTTTACTGGACCAATGTTTCCCCACAGCGACGGAGACAAGATAACATCTGTTCTTTGCTTCTTGGCGATTTTGTTTCACGCTGTCTTCCATAAAGCCAAAACCAGACCATCTACATCTGTGAATTGCGACCACAGTCTCAGCCAGGTTTGTTTTCTGCCCCCCTTCCAAACAAGGAGGCGGAAGATTATCTGTTTTTAGCTGGAGGCTCGAAACAGAGGGCTAAATATTGCCTTTTCCGAGACGCTGCAGTGAAGAATGGGATATCAGACCATCTTTTGGTCTTTTTTTTATATTATTATTGTTTTAATAGGGGGCAGACAAATATAAGAAATGTTTTCTTCTTGCTGCTCCTTTCCAATCATGGATGTATTGATTTGAAGGCGTATAGTGTGTATGTACAAATCACGTTGTCCACCTTCGTGAAGGGAATAAATCAATGAAATGAAAGTGAAAAAACAAAGTGCTGAATGAGGTGATTGTCTTTAATTATTTCTTCTGAGAAAGAGAGAGAGACCACAGTATGCGTGACGATTGTTGTTTTGCGTTTGGTCTATGCACACAACCGCTCGTGTGTCTTGAACACACATGGAAGGGAACATGTGGGTGAAAGTAGTCTGTTCAGCTTTGGGTCTTTGTCTGACTTTAAGGAAGAGGGAAAGAGAGACGTTTGCAGAGTGAAGTCGCCAGAAGTCGCGCACGGAAACATCCGGGAAGCCGTGAGCAACGTGTGTCGGAGCCCCACTGTGGGCTCCGTCGTTTGCATCACATGTGAGCGTGTTCCAGTTAGTGTACGCGTGTGCGTGTGTGTGTCACATTTTTCTCATTCCATTTGTTGTGGAGTGGCGGGTAAATAAAAGAATGTCTGGTGCGGACGGCCCGGAAGCTTTTCAGCGGCGCATCATGAATCTGGCGGAGAGAGCAGCGCGGCGGATTAAAGGGATTAAAAAGGAGAAGCTACACTAATGCTGATTATTATGTGGATTAGCGGGGGGGGGACGAGGGCGGGCAAGCACCTGTGTTCAATATGAAATGACGAAAACAAGAATAATACGAGGAATAACAGGTCACAGATGTGCCTCTTCTTTTCTTTTTCACATAAAGGTGAGATTAAACATCCTAATGAGGCTGCTGGAGACTAATTAAGAGGGCCGAAAGGAAAATAGAAAGAGCTTTTGTGGCTGCGGAAACATTTTGTATTGTTTTTGTTGTTTTAAATGAGGAATAACAAGATTATTGAGCTCCCTTCTTGCACAAAATTCACTCTAATTTTGGGAAATTGGCTGAGTCGGGTGTTGGCTCCACCCCCACTGAGGCTGCCGAAGTTTTTAATTTTTTTTTTTTTTGGTTCGTTGCAGGTCCAACAAAGCCTCAAACTGGAAACTAAACTCCAGTGTTTTTATTAGCGGGAGGCTGTAAACAGAGACGCACACTCAAGAAGTGCATCTCGCGCAACACTTTTAATTTCATAGGATGTTAAACAGATAGCGGCGACTCATAAATAACTCAGCCAACCAGGTTGGCGAGGAGCAGGACCCGCTGACAAACCGCCGCCCGTCGCCCGTTAGTGGGCGCAGACGCACGGAACACTGGGCTGATGGAGTCCTCGCTCGCCACTCCGCCGCTCCGCCACTTCATCAGGGCAGCGAGTCGCCGTCGCTCCTCACTCCTCAGAGGCCTTGACTGGCAACCTGCCACCCCCCTCAACCGACTACCCCCCGCCCCCCCCCCCCCCCCCCACCTCCCCCGGCTGCCGAAGAGCTGCAGCCAATCACCAGCCGTGACCCTGGAGAGGCAGCGGCAACAAATCAGTGTGAGTTTGTGTGTGTGTGTGTGTGTGTGTGTGTGTTGTCGAGACTTTTGACACGACTTCAACTATCTGATTTATTTGTCGCAGGTGGGCGGAGCCACTCTCCTTTTTTTACCCCTCTTCTTTTTTCGTCTCTTTCACGTCTGGTCTTCATCGTGTCCTTCTTTCCTTCCCCACCATCTGGTGATGCTATTCACAGTGCCTCTTCTGCACCTCTCAAGTTTTATGGGCCCTTCTAACTCCGGGACATAAAACGTCCTCATCCTGTCTGTGAGGCAGGACAATCACAGCTTGCCACTTCTTCTTCTCCTTCTTCCTTTTAGTTCATTTAATTCTTTGTTCAATCATTTATCTATGTTAGGAAAAGGTGCATAAGTTTTTAGCTTGTATTTTGTAAATAAATGTGATTGTAAAAAATCTTCTTCTTCTTCTTCTTCTTCTTCTTCTTCTTCTTCAGGCGAGTCCTGCTGAGCCGGGTTTTCGATCCGTCACGGGAAGCTGCTTCATTCCGAAACAGCTCTCGGCCGCACTGGCAGCACCGTCTGGGGACGAGAGGGTTGGAGGCAATGGCTTGTGGCGAAAGCGGTGGTCAGTGGTCGGAAAAATGGCCACATGTCATCAGTTTTAGCAGAAAATGTCTCGTTAACGGCATCATTGAGCCAAATTTCCTCCATTGGTGCCGAGTCGATGGAGCGATTCAGCCTGAGCCTGCGGAGCAGGTGGAAGGTCCAATAAACCATCGGTTTTAGCAGGAGGCTGTAAACAAATGGCTAAATATGCTAAGGATCTAGAAATGCATATAACCGTAATAAAGAAGGAACATTTATAGGATTCTAATCGACTTGGTCACTGCCTTCCAGGGATCTCGCGGTTCTCATTTTCTGAAAAGTGAATCTGCTGGCACAAGTCAGAAAATTTCCCACTGCTCCTGTGGACCTCTCATTTCCTCACAAGGCCCGACGCCGTGGGAAGTCCACCGCCGGGCCACGTCCTCCGTGCTCGCCACTCCACTTCAATTTCCTTAATGTTTTTTTTTTTTTTTGTCCGCCCCACCCTTTGCAACTTCTTCTTCCGGTGTTTATGTGTCCGACTTTAGGCCGCTGACTAGTCACCAGGATATTCAATGGAGTCGTCAGCAAACTTCAGCTCTTTGCGTAAATGTTTGATTTGCTCCGTCTGTTGGAGTTGGTCTATGAGGCTTCGAGGGCATCGCGTCTGTTCGGTTAAAGGGCGATGACGGTTGGTGTTAAAAGCTGACAGCCTGGCGCTGCTGAGCTGCTCATCGCTGAGTCAGGCGCCGAGAAAGGGAAGCGGCGAGGATTGAAAGTTTAAATCAAAGTGTGGACAAGTTGATAACCGCAGAACAGGGCTGACTGGGATGTTTACGCTGCCAGGCAAAGCTTAGACAGCAGCAGTTAGCGACCCGCTAATGTTACCTGACAGTCAGACAAATTGCAAGAAAGAAAAAAGAAGAAACCCGGGAATCAGATTTACAGACTCAAGATCACAACATAATCTTAACCATCAAGCCACCAAATTTTGATTTGAGTCAGGCAAAGTTTCTTCAGATTGCAGGCATGTTTGAAAATGTTTCAAAATATTTTCCAATAACAAAAAAGAAATTAGGAGGGAAACTCACACAATTACATCAGGGGCCTCGCGAACAGGAATCCTTCCACCATCAACCTCATTTGATAAAATTCGGTATTTTTTTGGGATACCGAAATTGCAAACCCAGCCAACTTTCCAATTGGGAATAACTGGCAACCGGACGTAGCAGAGTCGCATGTAGAGAGAGTGAGTGTGAACAGTGTGAGTGGAGGACAACCAGGGGAACCCAGAGGAAAAACACCAAGTTCCAGTTCACTTCACTGTGCGATTCGCCAACAAAAGTCTGAGCTGAGAGAGAGTATGAGTAGTGCGACACACCTCCAGTAACCTCCTGTAATAACAGACGTGTTCACTTTTAGTAAACACAGAGTGCTGGAGCGAAGACCAAAAACACCGGGAAGAATGTGAAACATAAAGATCTTCCGTGAAAAGGCAGCGTGATTACACGGCGGGTCGTTTATCTCGGCTCCCTCGCAAAAAGAAACGAGAAAAAATGCACACAATGAGGGGAAAAAAGGTGAGAGGAAGAGAGATAACGAGTGCAGAGAGGGGGGAAAGAGGGGGAGAGGGAGATAGAGAATGAGAGAGAGAGAGAGAGAGACTCCCAGTTTTTTGCTGCTTTGACCGCCATCAGATGGGCAATTTGCCGATTCAGGCCGGTGTGCAGCCGCCTTTCAAATGGTCTCCGGCGCCGGCCGAGGAGATAAGAGAGCCGAGCGAGTGTCAGGCTGCAGGAAAAAAAAAAAAAAGGGCCCTGTCATGGTTTTTGGCTCGGACAAGGGAAATTTTTGTTCAGGGAGCACATTGCAACAAGTTAGCGACGCACCTCTGACAGAGGAGCCCGAGACTGAAGAGGCTGATTCCACACTGGGACTTTGTCTCTTTGACGGGTTGGGGACATAATGAGTTAAAAAAAAATATATATATATATATATATGGGTAGCTTTTAGGGTTAATGTAGCATATTTTACTAGACCGGCCGATCTGCGTTCAAAATCCCTGATCCGATCTTTTATAACATAAGTGACATATTGAGATGGAAGGTTTCCATCTGGCCGCACGTCTCCGCGTTTGTAAACAAAACTACGTCTGCCGTGCGGCGAGTCTATGAGTTGGAAAGCGAATACAGACACGCAGCGAAATGCAAAGTCTGCAAGCTAACGGTTTCACGTGGCGGCAGCAACGGAGCTTCCTTTAACACAACTAATTAAATTAGGTATCTCAAGAAACACGAAGCAGAATATAAGGAATACAGCGCTGCTACCGAATCAAAAGCCGGTTTGAAGCAGCAGGCGCTGCTCGCTAGTTAGCTAGACAAGTTTTAAGTTTATTTTGCTTTGGTGGTTGACTCTGTTTCACATACGAATAAACTGGAAAGTGGGCCACCCGTGTTGCCGTATCAACTCGCGGGTCGACGCTCTACTTTCTCCAGAACCGTCCCGTTCAAACGTGAGCGTGAGATGACCAGCAGATAAGTCAGCGTCGGGCGACCCCCCTTGACCCCAGCGCCATCCCCTCCACTCATTTCCCACGTGACTTTGAGCTGGATTAGAGCCAAAGGTGATTGACAGGCCCGCTAATCCCACTTGGGGGTCGACAATCCACGACTTAACACTTGATAATTGGCCTATCAGACCGAAAGCTCGAGCTGTTCGACTTAACTTGGAGGAGACGAGAAGAGCAAAGAGGGACAAAAAAAAAAAAAAATCCACTGGTGACACAGATGGGAGGTGTGTGTGTGTGTGCGTGTGTGTGTGTGTGTGCGTGTGTGTCTGTGTGTGGGTGGCACTCATGACATCTACTGCACAGTAAAGGAAGGTTGTCTCCAGGTCTGACCTTTATGTAGCAGCCAGCTCTTGTATTATTGATGTGCTGTGTGTATCTCACTTGCACAGGCACTGGGGGGTCTCTTTCTATTTCTTCTATTTTTTCTCTTCTTTTTTTTAGCACAAAAAGAAAAAATTCCTCCCCCCCAAAAAAAAACAGATGAAGTGGGGTCACTGCGGCAAGTCGGGTTCCGCTCAAGGTTTCTGCCTCCATGCAGAGGGGGTTTGCTCCTGCCGCCTCGCTGCCTGCGGTCGGCCATAATTGGCTTTGTTATGAACCTGTGCTATGCAAACAAAGCCGATTGGCTTTGAGGAGGAAGACATTCCTGCGGCCATTGGCACCGTTATCTCGCTGCGGGCGGGGAGGTTGTGGGTTTGAGTCCCAGTGCTGGGATGTTCTCCCTGGTGTGTCTCCACAGGGACTCTGGCTCCTCCCAGTCCAAAGACCCGCCCATTACAAGCTGGTTTAAGGCTGCGGGTGTGAGTGTGGATGGTCTCTCTTTGTGGGAGAAAAAACTGTGATAAAAATAATGTGAATGAATGTTTTCTTTTTTTTATTCTTCATAGCAACGTAACAGCAAGGTTAAAGGTCAAGTGTGCAATATTTGGAGATTTTGAGAGAAAACGGCGACATCAAGTGGTTTCATTTTAGATTGCAGAGCTCTCACGCTCCCCCTCCCTCTCCTGAGTTTTCCAATTTACTACGGTGGCCTGCACATACAAATTTGGGCACCTTGTTTGCCTTCTTCGTCAATGGTTTATTTGAGGATGTGAGCGTTCACCCTAATTACGAAACGCGTTGTCAGGCAGCAGGATTGTCCACGCCAGGCTTCCGTAGAAATATGGAAGCACAAGATGGAAGCCCTGATCTATGACCCCTGATCTATGTATATTATGCATGTAGATAAACCAAGTTACTTCTATTATACTGCGAATACACACTGTTATTAATGTATTTATGGGCAGTGTAATAAGCTTTTACCGTTACAAAAATTGTAAATCAAGCCAAATTCTACACACTGAACCTTTCACAGGGAAAAAAAAAAAAAAAGACTGACGCCCAGGGTGTGAGAACGTGGATGGAAATCAAAATCTAACAGCTCCAAGTTTATGAAGGCTCACAAACCTTTGGGGCTGCTTCAGTGGACAAACCTGCTCTGGCTCTCCCGCTATCGCTGTTTTACAACAGTGAAAAGCTGTGCTCAGGAAGTTGGAGACATTTCCGCTGGGTGTTGTTGCCTCTTTTTCTCCCAGCCTGTTTGTTGGTACCTCGGGATGTCGCGACGCAGCCATCCAGGAAAGGTGAGCGCTGGGAACGCCGCGCTGTTGCAACCCTGTTTCCTCGCAGATGACTCGCTCCCTTTTGGCTTTTTTTTGTTTTTTTTGTTTTGTTTTTTATTCAGACCGTGACCTTCAGGCTCTCGCCGAGCCGTGCGAGGGCCGGGAATGAAAGTCGGCGGCTCTAATTCCGAGGCAGGAGCCCGGGTTCCCTGTCGATCGGAGCGCTCGGAGCCGCTCCCTCGGGATTGGGAGCGAGTTAATAAGCCGAGCAAAGGAGATTAAGTGTCTTCGGGGCTTGTCCACGTGTGACGGTGAAATGGAGTGTGAGATGACCACACGGTGGGACGCCGGAGGGGGACGCAGCCACCGCCGTGATCTGATGGGCTGAGGACGGAGCGGAGTGGAGACTGGAAGTGGAGAAATCCTTTGACTTCTCACTCATCTTTTCTTTTGGAGTTTTAGGGACGGGAGAAAGACAAATAATCTTTGCATTGAACCGCTCAACCTCAACTGGCAGTCTTGAGTCACCTGCTGAATCCTTAAGTCTGATCCACGGCTTAGTGGCTTTTGGATTTTTGCCCAGCTTTTAGCGCCTTTTATTTTGGAATCAAAAGAGAAAAAAAACACACGGAGCTCTCCAACAATTCTTCATGTATTTTCTCCTCATGTCTCACTGCTGATATGACTTCCCGTCCACCTGGTAGGAGGCCTCGGGGGGGGTACAGAGATCACCTCAGGGATCCTCCGGTAGGGGAGCGGAGAAGCACCACGCCACCTCTCCCAGAATAGAATATATGAATATGGATGAATGGAAATGAACAGCGAGAGGAGACTTCCAGGTCTTTACACAGGGGAGTCAACCAGGAGGGGAGGAGGGGAGGAGGGGAGGAGGGCGAAACAAAAAGAAAAGACGTCGTACATTTCTATGGTGTGAGATGAGAAAATGGAAGCAGATCAAGACAAAAATAAAATACACTCAGTTGCAACCTTGGGGCAAATGTCAGATTAATAATAAAAACAGCAGAGTTGGAAATGTTTTATTCATTCTTCCGTGTTGGACTCAGATTCAATATATTTATTAAGCATAAACATCATGGTTTAGCAGAGATGAAAGTCTGCTGTTGGAACGCTGCCTCAATTTATTCCTTCCTTGTAAACATGAATATATTTGTAATAAAACAAATGATGTGTTGAAATGACATTTTAAAGGAGGCCGCGAGCGAGAGCCAACATCAGCCGTGTCCTCGTTTGTTTTTCGGCCCATTTGCTGATTTTGCAGGGGCAGGACAAGAGGCTGGAATAAGAATTTGAAACACGCCCTGACGTTCTTCTGTCCCAGACTTCCTACAGCGGCTCTGCTGTCATACATTCTTCAAAACACCATCTGGACGCGTCTTGGGGCGATGAACCCGGGTCAGCAGGTGTTTCAGGCAGTCCGATCGTCATTCACCCTCCACCCAGGTGACCCGACCTGTCCGCTGCAGATGTGAGATCACCTGCTGATGCTGATGATACGTCCTCTCTCCAGCTCCGGTGAGGGTCAAGGAACGTTTGGAGTTTCTGCAGGCACTCGCTGTTCCTCAACTCACTCTGAGAAGAACTATAGGAATAGTTCGGAACTACGACAGAAGATGGTTCTCTCGCTCAGATGCAGTTTCAGCTTCAGGAGGTGTGAACTCGCTGATCCATTCCGGTCCGATCAAGAGGGAATCGCTGCGAGCTTGTAAACAGCTGCGTCATTTGTTTTTATTGGAATTGATTTATTGGAATTCATTGGAATTAGCGAATTAGCTGCTTTTCAATTGCTACTTGCAGAAAAAGAAGAGCAAAACAGACAAGAATCCAAAGGATGCACAGGAAGTTGCACGTTTACATCTTCAAGAGTACATTGGAGTTCTTTCCAACTATTTCTGTCCAATAGGACAATTCGTGAACTATTTGGACTGTGCCCATGGTAGCAGTTTTCATGTCAATGTCACGGGGAAATTCAGAAAGACAAAGAATGGAAAGAAAACTGACTGGTTGCTTTTCCACAAGGCAGACTGAAGACTCGTCCAATCGTCCTCCAGTTTTCTTAGCGTGTGGGGTTTGTTTTTATCCCCTCTCCTCGGATGAATACACAAAACGCAAGCCAATTTGCGAGACGTTACATCCGACACTGAGCCGATCGGTTCCGAGAATCCGGACTGACACCTCGGCATCGACAGACTGGCCGAGTCTCGCGAGCGACATTGATTCATCCCGACACACATCGATCGAGCGGTCGGCGCTATCGAGCCACCGACCAGTTCCATCAGGTCAGGCCGCACAATACGGAGTAATAAGTGCACACGCTCCAGCCTCGGCTCAATAAGACGCCAGTTACAGAGTTCTAAAGAGAGTGGGGGGGGGGGGGGGGGGGGGCCTGAGCTACTGGGGGGACAGCAGCAAATCTACGGCGCTTGTGTGTAAAAAGCACTGAATGGATTTTGATGGCAGGGAGGAGGTGATTGTTTGCACTCTGCTAATTAGAGATGTTCAGGATAGGAAAATATAAGGCTTGTAAGAAGTCGGGTTGAGGGTCCAAGGCTGAACAACAACCAGCAGGAAATGGCTCAAAATGAATAATAATGGATTGGATTTATATAGCACTTTTCTAAGTGTAACCACAGCTGTCCTGTAGCTGACTGACTGACAGAGGCCTGGCTGCCAATGTACGCCAAACGGCCCCTCGGACCACCGGCCAACATTCACTCACTCACATTGATTTAATCACTCGCATTGACTCAGTGACTGTGGAATGGATGTGAACCGCCAACCCTTCAGTCATTGACCAACCCATTCAACCTCCTGAGCGACGGCCGCTAAAACAACATCAGCTGGCAGAAAGAAAATTAGCGCCAGCGCCTTCCAACCTGGCGGAGAAAAGACACACAGACGTGCGTGTGGCGAATCCGCCGCACTTTTACAGAGGCAGACGTTCCAGGTTGTGCTGATGCGCCCCCCCAGGGCGCCCGCACTGCAGTTTGTCTCTTTCCCCGGCAGCCTCTGCAGGCCCTGCCTCTAGGAAAAAAAAAAAAAAAAACCTGCCTTTTTCTCTGGAAAGAAGATCGATTAAGTGTAATGGCTGGAGGGCGTCCTGCGCCCGCCCCCGTCTCCGGAGCAGAGCGGCCACATCACTTTAATAGCGCCACAGGCCGGGAGCTTCCTGGAGGGGAGGTGGAGGAATATTTTTAAAGGAGAAGCCCGCGGCCAACCGACCTTGGCCGGGTCGTCCTGATTTTTATCGTTAACGGGTGCCGCCGCCTTGTGTCGGCTGGGACAGTGAAAAACTAAACTACAAAACATTCACTGATGAATCTATTACTGAGTAATCCACTACTGTATTAAAACTACTTTTTTGGCGACAGAGTATTGTAACGAGATCACTCTGGCAAAAACGGTAATTACATAATGATTACTTTATTAAGTAACGATTCCATTACTTTTTTTCCGAAATATTTTGCAAGCTAAAAATGTCTTATTATCCACAAAATGTCTGAAATTTAGAAAAAGAGCCGTGAACAACGACGTCGCAGGTTGATGATGCAGCCGTGCGTGCAACGTCATTGATATGCGACGACACAAGCATAGCTGGAAATACAAACATTACTTTGAGTTCATCTCGTCTTCATGAAAGAATATTGTGGTTCGTTGTACGTCATGGGCGGGAAACAAGACGTTCTCAACTGTTACTTTATATTTTTTTAAACTAAAGTAATTAGTAATTGATCACTTATGAAATAAAGTTGTTGAAGAAGTAATTAGATTACTTTTTTTCAAAGTAATCAGTAGTGGGATTAGTTTTATGGGGTAATCCCAACAACACTGCTGATGAAGCTCTGGAACAGAATTTTTCTACTTGTTTGTTAGCAGTAAATTCCTTCCGATGTTATATTTCCTTCCGTTCTTCTTCTGTTTGTTATTCCACCACTTTTCTAAAAACTCCCAACAACTCTTTTTTTCGTGCAGCAAAAATTGTTCCAGTGACGACTTTCTCGACAAAGAAACCGCCAAGTCTCGCCGACTGACGCGCACGCTGGCGCGACAACCACAGTTGCAACCGACGAATGCAAAAAAAACAACAACAGCACGTAGTGGTGCAGCCGTCCTTGTTTGGATTCGATCCGGCCCGTTTTCCCTCCGAATCAGAAAGATCTGAGTCTCGCCCCGATGCTCCGTATCTTCCGCCCGAGCCGCCCCGTCAGGGAGACAGCCAATCAATCTCTGCCGCCGAAGCCCTGACGGCCAGATAACCATCGCGGAAATAATTGGCACAAACACGCGCCGTCCTATCAGAGCTGAAGAAATGAGCTGTGCTATTTTTTATTAGACACTTGACGGGACTTATTATCATTCTGCAGCGGCGGCGGCTCCCTCGCTGCACCCTGGTATTTACTTTAGAGCAGATATGAAAAGTTTGGTAACTTTTTAAAGGTTTTTTTTTTAATTTTTTTAATCTTTCGAATTACCACTAGGCCTCTGAGTAAAAAGAGGTTTGGAAAGTCTTTCTCTCACACTCCCAGGACTGATTCCATCTGAGGGACTGCGATGTGAGTCCTGACTGTACAAACCCTCTTTTTTTCTGCCTGAAAAGTGATTAAAAAAAATAAAAAATAATAAAATAATAATAATAATACAATAAAATAAGCAGCAACAGTGTTCCCAAGTGTGAAAAGGCTCTCATTCCCGGTGAGGCAGAATGGAAATGGACTGGACCTTGAATGAATCAGTATGAAACATCCTTCACTTTTGGCTCTGAGCATTTTAATCCATTTTTTGAAAACGCCCCCACTGCCCCCCCCGGCCCCCACCCCACAACTCCGTTCCCCCCTGGCCCCCTCCCTCAAATTTAAATTCACTCGCTTCCATCATTGCGGCAGAAGTCTAAACTGGAGGCACCTGCAGGCCAAGTTTTATTGCCGGGGAGGATTTTCTTTCTTCGCCCCTCTGTATCAGGCGGGTTCAGGCCGGTTGCAGACTAATCCCTGACTTTGTTAATTATCCGGTGAGTTTGCTTTTCGTGGGAATGCGCTCGGAATGTGAATGAGCCAGAAGCTCTCGGCGCCGGCGGCGCAAAAAGAACGTCACCGATGAGCCTTTTAAACGGCGAAACGAGCAGGCGGCCGCGAGTGAACGTTAGCGCGTCATCGCGCGCTTCCTTTTGTTTGCTTCATGGTCGCATATTGTTGCGTAGAATTTTGATTTAATGCACTCTGGCCCATAGTACACCAGAGTCGTTCCGGATATCATCGCAACGCAGCGGCAGTCGAAGCATTCGGTCGTTTGTTGTGGAGAAAAAACGCAAACAAACTGAGGCTCGTTCTCCCACAAATTAATTTTCCGCGGCGCCCTGTCGACTCTGCAGGTTCGCTGTTTGTTCCCCTTTTTTTTTTTTGCTTTATCGCGCCGCATTAATCCAGTGGATGTTCGTTGCTTACATTTACACCGCCCCGGCGTGATTCAGCCAGCCGAGGACATTTTCATACATAATGAGGCTCGGTCACATCTGAATAATTGATAAAGGGGGGGGTGGGGTTAGGGGGGAGAGGGGGGAGAGGGAATCCATTGTAATGTCTCCTCTGAGCAAAATAACCGCCGTCCCAAAACAAGACGCGGCTGAAGTATTCATCTCGGCCTCTCGGTTGGAAGGCGGGAGGGAGGGGGGAGAATGAGAGAGAGAGAGAGAGAGAGAGAGAGAAAAAAAGAGAGAGAGTTCATGAAATGGAACTGACCTGCTGAAGCAGTCAACGTCCGGCTGCTTCGGGTCAGTTTGAAGGTCCACCAACTGACAGATCCTCCTTTGCAAGCCTCAAAGCACAACTTGGCAACAGAGTCAATCATTGTACATTGTACTCCTGACCACACCCCCCATCCAGGTGTAGGCTCCGCCCTCTGAAAGGCTGTATCGCTTCTGTCACATTCCAAAGAGAAAGCCTCTGTCCCGAAGGTTTAATTCGCTCTTTCCACTGGACCCTATAGATTTCCTCTCTACATTTTTTTTTTCAGTAATTAATTGAGAGGCTAATCAGATCCGTGACAGAAAAACCAACCAAATCTGAGTTATGAAAATCGCAATGAACCTCCTCGACTGGTGTTGGGGGGGGTGTCATGCTGAGCGACAGCTAAATTAAGAGTAAGAGGCAGAGTCCACTTTGTGTCATTTATATCACTACATAAAACACTCCTCTGTTGTCGCTGCTCTATTAAACGTTAATAGCAAAAAAAAACAAAAAAAAAAACAAAACGTTTTTTATTTCCCACAAAGTTCTTCCCCTCGTCTCAACCTCGTGTTGTTTGCCCGCCGCCCATCGACGGCGCTGACTGACAAGCGGCGCTTCCGTCCGTCAGCCGCTCACTGGCCCGCAGCCGCCGGCACTCTGTCTTGTCAGTCAGGTAGCGCCGCTCTCATCTGTCAGGCTGCTGGCTGCGATTAGATGCCTCGCAGAGCAGTTTTATACTCTTCAGCCTGGCTCGCTCTCGCTGGATTTCACCCGGTTCTTCAAAGCCGCCCGTTCACCCCGCACACCCGCCAGAGAAAAAGCCCATTCAAGAGCCAAACAGGGGGGTGCGAGTCCAAGTAGAGGGAGAGCGCCGACTGCCCGGGGAATTATTGGTGTGAAGATTGAAAACAAATAAATAAATAGAGATAAATGTTTGGGTGCAAACTGCCATCTGCCGTCCTTTTTTAATTGAAGGTCCAGTGTGTATAATTTGGCTTGATTTATGATTTTTTATATTGGTAAAAGCTTAAAAACCACTCATAAATAGATTAATAAAAGTGTATAATTGCAGTACAATACAATAAAATACACTCCTGATCAAAATCTTAGTGAAGAAATTGGGCGCTAATCAGCTGGCCAGTTTAGAAATTGCAAGAATTTGCATTTTGCACTGCTGGCTCTAAAGAGTGTTCCAGGTAGAGCTTCAAAATGCAAAAAGAAGAAATGAGAGCAAGAGAAAAGAAACTGAGCAACAATTTAACTAAAATAGACTGTTCATCAGCTGATCAAAAGTTCAAGACCACAGCCTTTAAAAGCTAAAATCTGTGCAAAAATTTTGGATTCCATGTCACTTTCTGTCAAGATCTCCTGATGGCAAGGGCAAAAAAGCTCACCGTCTTTGAACGTGGTAGGATTGTTGAGCTGCATCAGCAAGCATTTTTGAGTTATGGAACACGAAAGTCAAGCGGTAGACCCAAAAAAAGTTCACTGGCGCTGATCCGAAGGATCCGAATGGCTCTCCGTCAAGACACGGGACGATCCTCAAGCCAAATTAAGGCCTTTACTGGTGCTGACTGCAGCCCAATAACCGTCAGACGGCATCTGCAAGGGAAAGGCTTCAAAAACAAAACAAATTGCCCGTTTGGACTTTGCAAGGGAGCACCAAACATTGGACATTCAAAGGTGGAAGAAAGTTTTATTCTCTGATGAGAAACAAGTTGACCTTGATGGTCCTGATGGCTTCCAACGTGGCATGACAGGGAGATGCCACCTGAGGGGTTCTCTAGCGGCACAGTGGAGGGGGCACCATCATGATCTGGGGTGCTTTTTCCATCAATGGAACAATGGAGCTTCAGGTTGTCCAGGGGCGTCAAACAGCAGCTGGCTGTGTGGAGATGTTGCAGCGGGCATCCCTCATGACTCATCTGTATGCTGATGACTGGCTATTTTAACAGGACAATGCTGCAGTTCACAATGACCGGATGACAAAGGACTTCTTCCAGGAGAATAACGTCACTCTTTTGGACCATCCTGCATGTTCCTCTGATCTAAATCCAATGGAGAAGATTTGGGGATGGATGACAAGGGAAGTTTACAAAAATGGACATTAAACATTGGACAGTGAAGCCATCTTCACCACTTGGCACAACCTTCCCACTAGCTCGCGTCAAGCGGTCAAGCAAGTTTTTGAAGTGATCAACAAGAATGGTGGAGCTACTTTCTCTCTCTATTTTTAGGGTATGCTAGGGGTCTTTGTGCTGTGGTCTTAAACTTTTGATGAGCTGATGAATAGCCTGTTTCAGTTCAATGGTTGTTTTCAATAAATTGCCTGTCCAAAATGTTTGGTCTCTTGCTCCCATTTCTTCTATTTGCATTTAGAAATCAAGTTAAAACAGACCAACTGCAGTTTCCCCATCTGCCCACTGGAGGTAAACGGAGATCCAGTTTCACGCCGATCTGACAGTCAGGCAGCTTCAGTTTTTTCTAGGATTGAGATGTTCCTCGTCCAGTCGTCCTCACAGAGTTTGATTTCAAAAGTCAAATCAGTCGCTTGCAATCATCTGTTGGGTTTATTTTGTAATGTTCCACGTTGCCAGGAGGGGGCGCTGGGATGCGCTTGCTACAGCCTCATTGGTACCGTTGAAGTCGAACCAGACTTTCCTGTTTTACAGGTCATCATTTTATAAAAGGAGGAGGTGGAAGAGCAGCTAAAATACAGATAGAGAGCTGGGCGTTGCCATAGTTTCATGAAACAATGGAGAAGGTGACAAAAACTGTGCTGCCGAGAAGGAAGAACTGAAAAGGTGTGTCAGGCAGTGAGCGACAGGTTCAAGGTCGAGTTGTGTGTTTACTGCTGTAAAGTTCACCTTCAGCGCTGTCTCGCAAGAAAACGTTCTTCATACAGTATGTTTTGTTTATTATAGTTTTTGCTGTATTTACACAGATATACGCCTCATTTCCCAAAGATTCTCTTCAACTCTACAAGGCCAAAGTGGAAACCGCACCCTCCTCTGAAAGCTTGCCGTTTGCTTGGCCATTTTTAAAACCATGATCGGCCGGACCAATCAGCTTCTTTTCGGTCAGAAAGAGGCGGGCCCTGTACCAGTGTATGATCGTCCGCCCGCAAAGCGTCAGAAAACAGTATATTTAGCCCTCTTTTTGCAGCTAGGGGTGTTGTCGCTAACGTGTGACATCACAAAGGGGTTGAATTCCACAACTACAGGAGACAGTATGAAGAACACGGTATGAAAGGTGGAGCTAGAACAATGCCTGTTCCATCCATCCATTTTTCCATACCTGCTTCTTCCTGGGCTCACTGGTCTGCCGGAGCCAATCACAGCCGTCATAGGGCGAAGTCGCCAGTTCACCACAGGGCCACATAGAGACAAACAACCATTCACACTAACATACAAACCTACGGACAAGGTAGAGTTTCCAGTTCACATGCACATACATGTTTTTGGACTGTGGGAGTAACCCGGAGGGAACCCACGCAGACACAGGGAGAACATGCAAACTCCGCACAGAAAGGTCCCAGGCCGGGAATGGAAGCCACCACGTTCTTGCCCAAAAAATGCCTGTTTTTTTCATTTTATTTTTTTTTTATTTTAGTATTTATTTATTTATTTTTACCTGGATGAGCCCGTCCGTGTCATCATCACTCACTCAGCTGGCGAGAGGACACGGCGTCACTCAGCCATTAACGCCCACGGTGTTTACCTTGGCGCTTCAGCCGGCCATTAGACAACAGCTGCGTGCACGGACGCACGTGTGTGGGAGATTAGAAGAAGGGGGGGCACGGGCGGAATCGGTGTGGGTGGGCAGCATGTGACCGGGCAGCGATCGTTGAAGCCACCTCGCTCATTAGCCGCCGTTAGCCAGGACGGATTCCTGCTGGTGACATTCTGCATCTGCAACAACAAACCAAAAAAAAAAAGAGAGAAATTATTAACAAAAAAAAAAAAAAAAAAAGCCAGAGCGTTTGGGAAAATAATGAGTGCATAATTACACATGGCAACAAGTTTGGACAGATGAGGCAGCAGAACGAAACAGACGACAAGCGGGATTCTGGTTGATGTCTGTGAATTATGAATGAGTGCAAACAGGTAATTAGTCAGAAATATTGAAGAGGTTACTTATCTTAATAAAGTCCGAGCAGGGCCACAAACGTCAAATGAGCGTTGGATTTATAAATCCATTTGCAGTTATGACGAGGCTTAATTATTAGTCTGTTTAGAATTGTCCCTGCAAAACGTAAAAATTAAAAAAAAAGGACAGACATACACCAAATTAAATTTACTTGCACCAGCAAGTACATCTGTTTCATCCTGACTGAGGCAGTTTCAGTTGGGGGGGTTCCAGCCCAGATTGATTTCATTGGTTGCTTGGCAGGTGATCACTTTTTTTTAATTGACAACTGGAACAAATCAGCACCATCTGCCAGTGAAGAAGCTACTTTTAATCACCGCAAACATGTGTTTGGTTTGGTTTTTTGTTTTTTTTGGCTCAGGTTCAGGTTCTGAATCGAGATATGTGGAAGGTTTGTGTTGTTTTTCTGTGATGCTGTCAGATGGTAGAAAGAAACTTCAAATGTAAAGATGAAATAGAAAACCTCCTGCACAAGTATAAATCCAAGCACTGCAGGAAGAATCCCACCACGATCCCTGAAACCGGGTCGGTTTCAGTATCATCTTGTGCCTCTTGCAAGGCCTTAAAGGTCCAGTGTGTAATATTTCCCGTGATATAAGTTTGTTGTATTGGTAAAAGCATTATATATTGCCTAGTGCAGAATAAAAGTATTTTCGTTTTCCTTAGAACGGTTCTCACATGTAAGGGTTTTGCTCCCAGGTTGCTGCCATTTTGCTCCACCGTATATCTAAGGAAGCCCGGTGTGGACAATTCAGCCAGCCTGGCAGCGCGCTTCTTAATTAGGTTGAACGCTCGCGTCCTCAAATAAACCAAATTAGAAGAAGGTGGACAAGGTATCCAGCTTTGGGTATGCGCAGGCCACTGTAGTTTACTGGCAAGCTCAGGAAGTAGAGGGAGAGTCAAAGACCGCCGCAATGTAAAACTTGGACGTGGAAGAGACAACCGACAGCCAATCCTCGTCCAAGTCTCTTCCAAAGGCTTGCGGCTGTTTCCCTGATGGATATTCCAGCAAAATATTTTGTCTCTGGCGCCACTTTTTGCTGACAGTCCTCGGCACGTCCAGGCTCCAAGGGGGAGATTAATGAGACAACGCGTCACCGCGAGTCTGCAGGGAGCCCGGAGGAGACGGCGATCCCTGCACATCGTTGATCAATTTATTTTTAATGCATAATTAAAAGAAGAATCTGCGGCGAGGAGATAATCAGCCTGCGTGTGCCGGCTGTCACTCGGCTCGTCCCGACTCGTATCGTCTCCCAGACGGTCTGATTTGACTAAAGAGATCTTTATCTGTGGCGCAGCGCCTCAGAAATGCCTGCCTCGGAGCTTTGACTCATTCATATCGGAGGCGCAAATGAGATTTTCATTGCACAGCAGAAAAAGGGGAGTGAAAATGAAAAAAAAGGGGGGGGAAGATGTGGAGATATTGCAGGAGCACCGTCGGAGCGCAGTCTCGGCAAACGAGAGGGAAGGAGGGCGTCCTGTCCATTAGTCAGTGGTGACGGTGGTCCTGCGCTCGCTCGGCGCCGGTCATGTGAGGCTGCGCCTGAAATGAGGACGCCGCCGCCGCCGCACGTCTGTGGAGCACAACGCTGCTTAACGACGAGACAGCAGGCGGAAGACACCAGCCAGCCGGGGGGGAGGATGGATTCCTTTTTTCTTTTTCAAAGAAAGTTTCGGAGGAGAATTACTGCAGAAAATGGTGAAATTATATGAGGCGAATCAAAGGAATAGTTCGGGGGGGCGGGGGGGGGCAGAAAAATGGTTGGAAATGATGAGAGGGGACGAGACGGAGAGGAAACGACGGGGAGAGAGAGGCGAGCAAACACCATCCATCTCAGTTCCCGTCCAGCTGCTCAGGAGGGGCTGCAGCACACGTGCTCTCGCTCTCTCTCTCACACACACACACACACACACACACACATGCACACACACACACACACACGCCAGACAGCCCACTCGGCTGATGGCTGACACAGATACTGCAATGCAGAGAGGGAGAGAGAGAGAGAGAGAGAGAGAGAGAGAGAGAGAGAGAGAGATGAGCGGAGGACGGGAGAGGAGGAGGAGGACAGAGGACAAGAGAGGAAGAGAAGAGAAAAGAAAGGAGGAGCAGAAGGGATGGGGAAGTGAAAAAGAGTGAGGGAGGTGTGGAGGGAGGGAGCTGCGGAGGAGGAGGAGGTGATGGTGTGAACGTGATCCGTGCCGGCGCCAGGAAAATGGCAGCGTTTAGGGCTGGAAACACGTCCCGGTGTGACGCAGAATCTCGACAGCGACGCTCAGCACTCGGAGATCCGACTCAGCTCTTATCCCTTTGTTTGTTTTTTCCTTCCGGCAGGAAAAAACAAACGTAAAGATTTTTTCCGAGCGGCGCACGCGGATTAAAGGTTCCAGCACGTGAGATTTAGCAGCACCTAGTGGTAAAGGTGCATATTGCGGATAAATCAACAGTGATCCTGTGTACGTCTGTCGCACAGAGCTTTGAGTTACTTGCTTGTTGGATGTATACATGCGTAATATAAAAAGCGGTAGAAGATGGATGGATTGATGGATGGACGGATGGATGGATGGATGGATGGATGTGTCATATACTGCAGCCGTGCGTGTATTTTTCTATTTCAATTGATGCTAATAGATCTGGTTGAACTTTTCACAATTTACCTCTAAGGCTTGCATTTGCATAGTTTGACCTATATTGTACAATTTAAAAAGAAATGATCTCATTGCTGTTTTCCTTCCTCGGTCCTCTCATTGTCTTGCTTTCAGACTCGCTGAATCCTCTCTAATCTTCTTTCATCTCTCCAGTTTTTTTCTTCTTTAACTCTCCTTTCATCGCTCTTCCTCCCTCTGTTGTTTACTTCCCTTTAATTTTCCCCACTACTACCACTCCTCTTTCATCCTCTCCTCCCGAACCTCCCACGCTTCCTCCTCGCCCCAAACGGCCGACGGAGAAACGACCTCATCGTCGTTTTCGGCTCGCGGCAGCCGTCGGGTGACGTCCGGCGGCGACTCGACGGCGCTGCGCCGCCTGAGAGCTCTCATTACGCCGGGTTTCCGTCCCCGTCGGATTTAATTCCGAGCAACGCGAGAGGGGAAAAAAAAAGAAAAGAAAAAACCCCTCCAGATTGTTCTTCTCATTCAGATCGAGATCTCTCTGGTTTTTTTGTGCTGCAGCAGGCAGCGCTGAGGTTAATTAAACCACCTCTGATGAGTGAGGGAGAGGGACGGCGCTGAAGGAAGAGGGAGCCGCATTCAGCCGGCGGCGGCGGATGGAATCGGGGGGGGGGGGCGTGAGGACAAGAAGAAATCAGCATCATCACCATCAACGCGGTTGTTGTCCCCGCTCCTGAAACAATCACCTGCTGTCACCTCAGCCTCGGCGCCGCTCAGACTGCCAATATTCTTTATTATTCTCCGTCTGTGTTCAATCGATGCGGCTATCAGGCCCCGCTCGGCGCCCTCGGCGTGATGAACAATGATGTGATATTGGGCCAGAGTGCATCACTTGGCAACGCCGCCTTTCATTTGCATGACTGCGAGCCTTCTGAATGCGCCCCATGTGTCGTGGAACAACTCCGCGTTCCTCCGAGGAAGCTGCAGTCGAAGGGTAACGGAACACAACCCCCCCCCCCCTCCCCCAAAAAAAAAAAAAAGATGAACTTCTCCAAGAAGTGCGCCCAGGCTACAGTAATAACACAACTTGGCAAAGCCGCAATAAGCATTCAGCGAGCAGATAGATATGAAATTTTATCGGCTGCAGCGCAAAGAATTTGCCCTTCAGGGTGTTTAGCCGCGAGGCGAGCACGTCTGGGAGGCTCGACATCTCTGCCGGCGTCTCCGAGCGGAAAAAAAAAAAAAAAAAGACTCCAACTGGAGATAAATGTGGACTGGACAAAAAAAAAAAAAAATTCCAGAGAAAGTTTCAGAGTTTGAAAGCTGCTGCTGCGAAGGCAGCGGCTGACTAGCAAAAATCACGGTGAAAATGAGGTTCCCCTCCACTTTCCGACACCATTTGCAAGTGCAAATCACTGCTTGTCGCTGTGGCGGCGACAGGAAGTAGAAAAGGTGAGATGGAAGTAGTCTCAGCGCTCCAAGTTATCATGATTCCTGCAGGTCAGCGGACATTGCTGTTCTTCGAACAAGACAAAGTCAAGTACAAGCATCAGTAATAATCTGCAAATATTGTCTGTTGAAATTGGGAGTTTATTCTGCAAATGGAAGAAAAACAAAATCCGGGTGTTGGATCCAGAAGAGGGAAATAATGATGAGATTCAAAACAAAAAAAGAGACCTTTGGGACAATATTGTCAGAAGTTGGGATGGGGGGGGGGGAACACACAAAATCCACTGCGCCGGAGTCGACTGACACACAAGTGGATAATTAACAAGTTAAACCAGCTCGGAACAAAATCGCAACGCAGAGGTGGAAGCACTCAAAAAAAAAATGAAATGTCACGAGTTCAAAAAACGAAAATGTGCCGACAGAAAAATGCGAGAAGACTCAAGGCCAGGCAGCAGGAAAGGACCGCTTGGGGGGGGGGCAACAACAGAGGCATACATGACATCAAGATGGTGACCCCGCCCACTAATGAGACGTCTCGTTCGCCGAGGGCCGTCGACTCATCAGTCGGGCCTAAATAAATGATAAAAAATAAATAATCCAGTTTTCAGCCTCTGTCAATCTGCAGCATTACAGCAACACACACACACACACACACACACACACACACACACACACATACACATACACACACACACACTGAGAGTAGGGATAATGGATTCAGCTCATCGTATACATGTTTACTCTTTTCATTTCATTTCACCAGTAAAATAATCGCTATTAATAAGAAGAAGCTTCCTGACTGGTGGTGAGCTGAGCTCACCGTCCTGGTTGCCACGGCAGCAGCGGCGGCGGCGGTGGCGGCGGCGGCGGTGGCGGCAGCAGCAGCAGCAGCAGCAGCAGCAGCAGCAGCAGCAGCAGCGGCAGCAGCAGCGGCGGTAGCAGCTGCACAAAACGGGAGCTCACACCTCCCAAGACAAGTTATGTAAACAAGGACGTCACAGTCTGTTTTAGTGTCACCCGTTACATTTGAAAAGTCTCGTCTCCCCTTGTGTTTTTTGGGGTGACCTCTGATTTCCACCTGTGTCGTGTTCTGTGTTTGTTCTGTGTTTTCCTGCCCTCGTCTCCTGTTGCCTGTGTCTGTCTGACAGCTGCGTTTCCATGAGCCCTAAAACCTAAATATGGCAATAAACAATTGGTAATGGAAACACCTGAACTTGGAAAAGCCTCTCAAATATCGCTCAAAGGTTTTTCCGCTCTCATGAGGTGTATTTTTTAAAAGTCATCAAGGAGAAAAAATATAACAACCATTCTTGACAGCAAACAAAGGTAAACAAACAAAAGCAAACGTAATTCTCGGCTTACAGATAGAATTACGGCTTACGCTCTTCCCAACCATTCATTGGAAACACCTGCAAATTGCAATTTTACTTTGACGCAAGCTTAGAAATATCGCTTTTATTTTGCGAAAAACTGTAATGGAGACGCGGCAACTGTTTCAGCATGGTTGTTTCTCCTCGGTCGCACACCTTGAGTTAAGTTCTGTTTCCTATTTGCACTGAAAACCTTTCTGTTCTCCACACCTGGAGTTGTCTGCACTTGAGTCCTGCCCACATCCACCGGTGACAGAGTGGATGAAAATTGAACCCTGACTGAAGCGCTTCCTGCCTACTCATCTACTGGCACAAATAAAAAAAAAAATATCTTGAACTTCCTGTTTGCGTCTCAGAAGATTCACTTCACGTCGAGGTTCGAACCCAGTTCAGCGTCTGTTGACTGAACTCTGTCCCTGAACTTGAATTCAAATGCTTGTAATTAATATTGGAACATTCACACACACACACACACACACACACACACACACATGCATGCGAAGCCCTTTTGATTAAACACACATTTTAATTTGTTTGCACGCTAGCGGCGCCTTGAGGGACACCGGTGCAAGTGAACCGCGCGACCTTGTTCCTGTTGTTGAGACGCCGACTAACGAGCTCGGCGCTACTCAGAGCGAGTGGGAGATGCTGGCTGACTGGCAGCTTAGATTTAGAAAATAAATAAATAAATGAATAAATAAATAAGAAGAAAAATGAAAACAGTAAAATATTCAAAAAATTTTGTGACGGTGCAACTTTAACCAAAAAAAAACTAAATCCTGAGAATCCTGCTTCTACAGGGAGAAGCCGCTCACTCGGGCGCCGCGTCTCTATTTCGAGAAGCAAAGCAGCAACATTTTGAAAGACCGGCGCTGGAAATTTGAAATTGTTTGATTCCAGTCGCTTTATGAAACGCAAAGGCTGCGACTAGAGAGCGTCGACGGAGCCAAACTTCTCCAAAGACTTTGAGCTCGAGTTTGCGAGACGCCGCGTTCTGCTGGTGGCTGTTGATTGGCTGGAAGGTCCCAGCACTGCGGGAGGCGGACGGGCTTGATGTCTGCGCCGCCGTGATTACACAGGCAGCGAGGAAACCGAGGGAGAGAAGACGGAATGGAAACGCCCCCCCACCCCACTCCCTCCCCCTCTTCGAATTCTAATTGTCCTTGGCGCTGTTTATTTATTGCGCCTGCTTTGTCGCGTGAGCTAAAAAAAAACGGCAAATGTCCGATTAAGAGTCTGAGAGGACGACTCATTTGTCTCATGAGTCGTTGAGTCACGGCTAGAGTCAGAGTCAGGTGACAGAGTCCCGTGACAATGGAAAACGTCGGAATGCAAATTGGGTGCGACACAAATTTGCAAGGGAAACAACTCCAAAAAAAACAAAACACAACTGCCGTTGTGTTTTGTGCCAGTTAAATCTTGTTTGCAAGCAACCTTGTTTTTGTTTTTTCCAGGTTTTCCTGCTGCGTCACCTGAGCTGCGTCGACAGTCCTGAAGCCACGAAAGCGGGGGGTTGGGGGGGGGGGGGGCGGAAAAATGTAAACCTGCTGTAGCTGAATCTATTTCTCCTTCATTCATTTCCGTTCTTCTTTCAACACCGTAAGAGCTAAAGGACAGACAAATGAAACAAAATGAGCTCACCAAAATATGCCTCATAGCAATACATCTGAACATTAATCAACATTTCTCATAACATAATGACAATAAACACATAAACAGGCTCAAAGGCCATTGTTAGCTCAACACCACTACCGTGAGGCCGATATTAGCATGGCTATTAGCGTATGACTGATTAAGCAATTTCCCACATTAAACCAAACAAATTACACATAGTTGAACAATAAACATGTTATTACACACAATGCCTTGTTCCCAATTCCAGCTGGGTGCTTAACCATACAATGTAGAATCCTTTAGGAGCAAAATTATTGCACCTGAGCGCACCGTTTGCCGTCTGCTGTCAGAGCGATGCACAGCAGAACATTCTTACAGACACGAAGAGCTTGCTCCTTCCGCCACCCGATCGCCAAAATAAAGCACACAGGAAGTGGATACCTTACTAACAGGAACGTCATTTTAGAGTTACTTACACCAACAAAAAAAGTCAGAGGTGCAGTGAGAAAATGTTCCTTTGAAAGAAAAAAAAAAGAACAAAAACAACAAATTCCCAAAGCAGATGTTGCTGCTCGAAAGCAGATCGATTGACACGCCAACAGAGCGCATGTTTGGGAAAAAAGCTGCTGCTGCTGCTGCTGCTGCTGCTGCTGCGTGCCAACGCCACTCCACGCCGCGGGCCTCTTTGTTTGACGGAGGTTTTTGAAAGTCTGCATGACGACGACGACGGGGCTAGCGCGCTGCGACACAACAAGATGTTTTCCTCCTAAAAGGCACTTTGCGGCGCCGGCACGCGAAAACCTCACTGCACACACGATCCGCCCACGTCGGGGAGCGCATGCAGTATTTATGCGCAAAACACTGAGTGCAGAATCGAGACGCGGCGTTGAAGGAGCGCGCACGGGCGCTGGAGGAGGCCGGAAGCCGACCGCGACGGCGCTGCGCTGCTGCGTCTGTTTGTATGTGCATGACGTTATGTAATCCTGCAACGGGGTGGAGGGGAGTGTTTATTGTCACGTTGTGGAGTGGAGCCTCTCTCTCTCTCTCTCACATACACACATACGCTGATGATTCATTAATGTGCATTTCCATGCAGTGACGCCCGTGCGAGTCGTCTGTCTGTAGTTGTCACTTCAAATCTCCCTCCCAGACATTGGTAGATCAATAAATCAGGGGCCGCTCGGCGCGCAGACACACACACACGCACACACACACACACACAAATACATGCACACACACACACTTGAAACATCTAAAAGATCTCTAGAGCCAAAACTGTAAAACTAAAAATCCCACTTCCTTTACTTTTGCAGTCAAAAATAATTTTTCATATTTTTTTTTTTCCTTTTTTTAACATTTCTCATATTTTTTAAAACAATGTGCGTCTGTGAATTCAGAGGTTGAGCCCCCGAGCTGGTAGAGGTGCCCCTTATGACATAACAGACTGTATGTCTATTTTGCAACGCTCTGTTGCATTTTCCAAGAATTTTTCAAAGATTTTCATTTCGGTCCTCAGATCCAAACGACGGACGGCGAGACGGGATGACTGTCAGCGCCGACCTTCAGCCGAAGCCTTGAGTGAGCGGCGCCGTCAGGCGGCGGGATGGACGGGCGGGAAGATGCTTCCTGGATGGACTGGCAGACATTAAGCACCGATGCTAATCTGGGTTTAAGTGTTGAGCCGGCAGGCAGGTGAGACGGTTCTGAGCCGCGGCTGACAGCCGTCGTTCCCCCGAGGCCGCTGCTGCTGCTGCTGCTGCTGCTGCTGCTGCTGCTGCTGCCGCTGCCGCTGTCGTTGCTGCTGCAAAAATAAAATCCAAGCAAAAGGGCTTCACTGGAGTGACTATTTTTGAATGGGAAGCTCAGAACGCGCTCTGTTTTACTGCACATGACATGCTTCATCAATAATAGAAGCCACATGTCGGCGCTGACGATGCTCAGTCTCAACCTTTCAGCTGCTGCGATTCCAAGTTAAGTTTAGACTCTAGTTTAGTCCTGGGTACGTGGAGGCAAAACTTGCACTTTCCATTTATGGCAATCAAGAGGACGAATCCGATCAGATCAACTTTTTTGCTAAACTCGAGGCTTCCTATTATGGATGTATTGTAAGAACTGGCAATATGGCAGCGCGCCGATATTTCCCCCGTGGCTACTCGAGGTACTGCAGCAAAAACAAATCCCATGGGCCCAAAAAGTATTTTTCCCATAGACAGCAATACAAAAACAAACACCTTTAAAACGACAGGACGACTACGACCTGAAACGCGATTCATAGCAAATCTTTCTATTGTAGATTTTTCAGTTTTGATTTTTTTTTTTAGTCGTTTAAAAAAAATGTTAAAGGCCAGAAACTCATGACGTCGCAACGTCGTACGTGCTGTGACTCAGCTTGTTCTGATTGGCTACGTCCTGACGTGTCTGTAAGTGACGTTCTCCAGGATCGTTCTGATTGGCCAAATAGATCCTGTGAGTTGCAGAGGCATGATGGGAAGTGACACTACTGCGCATGCACTATTGGCGCATCAATGCGGAAGTCAAAAACTTGATGAATGAATGTGCCTGCTCCCTATAGGTGGTGCAGGTCTACGTGCTGTTTGAAATCTCTTCCATGCTGTTTGGTTTTCGGGAAGCAAAGCCTCCGCCGTCTGATAGCGTCCATCACCGCTCGGCCACCAGATAGTCGCAGCTTAATTCTCTCATTCTATTAAGTCGGCTGAGACAGAGAAAAGAAGCCGCTTCGCACTAATCCTCCGTCAACGAGACTTTCATTTGAGCACGGAATGGGAGGATTTGACGCCAGCTCACAAGCCAAACGAGACGGAAACCAGCAGAAGGGAGGAAGACGAGGGAGGAAGAGGCGAGGGAAGATTCCAATGGTTGGTTTGATTGGACCTGCCAGGTTTGGTTCTACTATCAGGAGGATGAGTTTGGCTTCTGGTAGTCTGTACCTCCTGGGCTCCAAGATTACAAAATAAAAGCACAAGCACAAAAAATTGATGTTTTCAGGTGTATTGTAGCCTTTATTTCATCAGAAGGTCTAGTTCCAACATGATTTCCCTGCATACTGACTGGGGTGACTGGGGTCTCTCGCATCCATCATGACCTTTAACCTCCAAAGACCTGGCATCCACACGGGTGGACATCACATTTTCGGCTGTTTAGACTACAAGATTAAATTTTGGTCTACAAGGGCCGGGTGTCCACTTACGAGAACATCAAACTGCCACCTAGTGGTGGAAGAAGAGTACAACACATCGCATGCTGCCGACAACCTACCCAGGAGTTCAGATGGCTGCTCCCAGGTGAAAAAAAAAAAAAATCAAACAAATTCCATGGTTGATTCTTGTTCAGATATGTATAGAAGTGTTCAATGTTTGTTATTGAGCCACTGCTATACCCGCTCGGTGTTAATAGAGAATGAATGAGTGAATAAATAGATAAACAGAAGGACAGAAAGTGAAGAGCAAACAGGAAAAGTGAAGTCTGAGCGTCCAAGGACGACGACTTTTCTTTTCACTGCAAAACAAACTGGCTTCAACTCTGTGTGTGTGTGTGTGTGTGTGTGTGTGTGTGTGTGTCTATGTGTGTGCGTGTGCGAGCCTGTGCGCAATTTATCATTATCAATTATTTTAGTGAAAACGTGCACCTAGTCATCATAACCAACAGCTTCCAACCGTCCACTTCCAGGCTGCTTTGACTCCGCGCTGCTTCCAGATGGAGCCGAGCAGGTGGAGCTGTCGGCGGCAGGAGGTGATGGATGGCTCGCGGGGGTGAAGGAGTGAGACGCCTCCAATCCAGGCGACGGCGGCGTCTCTCGAGCCTTCCTCCCCCTCCTCTTCCTCTCTTCCTGTGAACTTCCACTGAGCTGTTTGTGTAGAAGGCATCAATTAGGAGACGATTTGTTTGATGTTTTTTTGTGGGCTCCTCGTGGGTTGGTTTGATTTTTCATTTAGACACGGGGCAGAGTTGGAGCTCCGACTGAATGGAATAACAGCATCTTGGATTCGAATAAAAACTCAGAGTCACTGGGGGGGGGGGGAATGCATACACACTGCAAAAGTCACTCTCCAAATATTTTCTGTCTATATAAGTTCCTGTCTGTCTGGTCTGCTCTCAATCACGCGGTGGTGGAGAACGGCCCTCTGTGATGTCACAAAGGGCACTGATCCCCTCTTCCAGGTGGGCAGGCCTCAACCTGTTAATCCTCTGACGACTCTGAAAAGTGCTGGAAAGTCCAACGAAGCATCGGTTTTTTAGCGGCGCGCTGTATACACAGGGCTAAAAAAGAATTGGTGTTTGTACGTTTGCATGAATTAGTGATGCATAGCAGCTTCAGTGGACTCAAAAATACAATTTTCTTTACTTAAAAAAAAAAAAAAAAAAAGAATGATCCAGGAAAAAAGTGGTGTTTACTTTCAATAAAAAAACGTTTATTTTTGCCGTACTCACTCTAAATGTTGTCATTACTTTATTCTAAGTCCAATCCCTGCCTTGCTCCATTTCCAGCTGCCCGCTAGGCAGCGACTCTCTGTTGTCACTAAGCCTTTTAATCACACAACTGTGTTTACAGCGCGTTTATCTGACCTCCATCTGAACCAGCCGCTCTTATGCAGTGTGTGTGTGTGTAAGTGTGTGTAAGTGTGTGTGTGTGTGTGCGCGAGCATGAGCGTGCAGGTCATTCTCGTTTATATGTTTCAGTCTCAACAAAGTCCATTGCATCCACACAGTCTCCTTGTGGCTGCCTCTCGTCTCCTCCTACAAACACACGCAGCGTCGCTCCTCCACTGAGCTTCCCCCTGCTCCTGCTCTGCCTTTTGAACGGCAAAATATCTTAAAGCACAGAAAAGCCCCACCTGCCCTTCAGAGGGAAGCCCGTGGCCAGCGGGAAGAGATGTAATCTGTCTGAAGGAACTCGAAGGTAACATTATGTTTTAATCTAGATGCTTGAGGGTAATCCTATACTCACTGATATGCATATGCATAATCCTATAATCACTGATATGAACGTGTTTCGTCCAGTCAGTTAACCCATTCATAAGCTGGGCAATGTATGCATACCGTGCCTTGTAAGCTTTGTGCAGAGTAACGTGATACCTAAGAGAGGACACAGGAATGCGGCCATCATAAAACAGTGACCTTAGGTGACCCGCGGTACCAGGCGGAGAGAGGATCCAGCATCCCCCTACCAAGCATCTCAACCTCGGACCTCAGCCTGCATCTGGGAACAAAGGCGGCGGCAACACCCAATGAGGCTGGGATGCGGAGACCAGAGAGCCAATCAGAGGAGGACGTAATCTGAGCGCACCCTGAAAAGACTGATCAGGGGACAGAGAGTCAGTCAGACTTCAGGACCTGATAGCACGTGTTGATGTTAGGCTTGAACTCGACCCAGAGCTATAATATAAAATAAAATATAGTTATAATTAACACTTATTAATGTTAATAAGCATCTTATAGGGTACTTATTACCTAAGGACTAATGCTCATTACAAGGAGTGTAACATAAAGCGTCATCGGAACTCATTTTTTAAGGAGGAAAGCTTCGGTTTTAAGTGATGGCAAAGAACAGGAAGCCACCACCGGCCAGCAGGAAGTCTCAGACTTCCAGCACCTGGGGGGAACTCCCTTTCTAAATGTTTTCCATGGGGTGGACATGTGAAATAAATCCAGTGGTTATGTGAGACATTCCGTCTGAGCCGCCAGGGTGGATGAGAGGGGACAGAGTGGTGAGGAGGATGGATGAGGGAGGGGGGAAATGAGGAGGAGGAGGAGGGGAAGGAGGTTGTGTGGTGGAGGAGGAGCAGCAGGAAACCCTTGCATGATTTCCTCTTGATGTATCTGGCCAATCAGCCACCGCTGCACCATAAAGTCCTCACACACACCTTCACCCTCTCTCTCGCTCTCTCTCTCTCACACACACACACACACACAGCGTCCTATCTGCGCTCTATTGATTGAGGCTCCGCTGAAGACACAATGGCGTCGCAGGGAGGCGGCGGGAGCTTCTCGTCATATTTTATTTCTCTGCTGCCTTTACAAAAGGATCCACACGCCTCCGTTGGCCGGGAGTCCGAGCAGAAAGTCGCTCTTGACCTCAACCCTCCGCAGTGCAGCAAAACCAGGGCGATTAAACCTCATTTTTATGTTGTTTATTGCTGTTACTCTCGTTAGCGTAAGTATAGACTATAGAAAACTCCTGGGAGTGGCAGACAAATATTAGTAGTAGTAGTAGTAGTAGTAGTAGTAGTAGAAATCTTATTTATATTGTCACTGTTTTGTTTATTGTCTTCACTCTCAGCCGTCTGAGTGGGCCGGCGCTCGCCGCTCTCGCAGGTTCCTGTCAGGCCTGATTCAGATTTTGGCTCAGTTTTGGCGTCTGCATCCACGGTTCATTGCGACAGCAGTAGCCAAGGTGGCTATTATAATAATATGAAAAGAGGCTTGAATTATTAAACACAAATACTGTAGATACATCAACATGTCCGGCCGCTCGGCTTGGTGCAACGTCAGAAAAACGATTTGTCTGTGTGTTGTTGTGGTTTTTGTTTTGTTTGTTTGTTTGTTTTATTGCAAGACCATATCTGTGGAAACTGGTCATCCAATTTTTTTTTACAAGCCGACAGTCTCTCTGTCCCTCAGGATGGCCGTTGGGTTGGATGGTGAGAGCGGGCTGATAGGAGACGGGCAGGGAGGAGGAAGGAAGGCACAGAAAAGTGACAAGAAGGTGGAGGAATGAGAGGAGACGCGATGAACAATAACAATAATAATAACAATAATATAAAAGAGCAGGAGCGGTCGAATCCCTGAATGAGCTCCGACGTGAATCTGATGGATTCTTCCGAGTCTCCGCCTCCGACCGCTTCAATCACACTTAGCGTAGCAGGCGTTCTTCTCGCTACATGTAATTACCCATCCATCAAAGTGTTTTAGCCCCCCGGGATCCCAGGCCTGTTGTGTTGTGACGTGTGCCTTTGCACGTCAGCACCCTGCTGCTTCTGCTGCTGTTGCCCCTGCGGATTTACATGCGTGTAAAAAGAAAAAAAAAAAAAAAAAAAAAGCACAGCAGATATAACTTCTTCTGGACCTCGGAACGGAGTAGCAGGGATGGTTCTAATTTCGTTGCGGGTGAAAAGTCTCAGAAAACAGCTGTGATCATAAACCCAAATATCCTTCAACTCATCAGCTCAAAGTTTAGGTCAGGGGTCGGCAACCTGGCAACCCGGCTCTTCTGCGCCTCTGCAGTGGCTAAAAGACCGGGTGTGTTTAAGACACTTGTACACGGAAACGCTGGAAAGTACTTTTGCCAGCCCTTAGGTGGCGCTGTGGTTTTACTCCGTGAAGGCGGAAGTAAGAAAAAGACCTGGAGTATTTCCAGAGGTAGCAGCTCGCTAGCAGTATCCAGTGTGGATAGACGGCAAAGTTGAGCTTCTGCTTCGAGTTGCTTACTTACTATCTGCCACTTGCTGCGCTAATGATATGCAGGCGTAAAAACGCCCAGAAACGCGGCACCCGATGAGTCAGAAGCGCAAATTGAACCCTGCTGCATTTTGTGACCTAGGTCGTCAGATATTGGCTGCGTTTCCATTCGTTTTTCCCAAAATAAAAGCGAAATTTCTACAATTACGACAAAGCTCAATTGCGATTTGCGGGTGTTTCCATTGAATGGTGTGAAGCGCGTGAGCCGTAATTCTGGTAAAATCCCCTCCCGCGAGATTTACGAGAATTGCGTTTGCTCCTGTTTGTTCACGTTTGTTTGCTGTCGAGAATGGTTGCTATATTTTTCTCTTTGATTACTTGTAAAAAATAATTCCGTCTTCTCCTCCGTCCAAACGTACCGCGCCATTTTCACGTGAAGTGAACTGGTCACGTGACCCCGTATGTCAAATGCGAAAAAAAAGTGTTTCCATGCTACTTTTGCGATGTACCTCTCTATCGATACGTCTGAAAAACCACCTCATGAGAGCGCAAAAACCTTTTAGAGCTATGTGAGTGGTTTTTCGAAATGTAGGTATTTACCATTGCCAGGTTTTTATTGCGATATTTCAGTTTTGCACAATCCTAGTGGTAATGGAAACGCAGCTAATGTAACGATGGTGCAAACGTCAATCGCCGGACGTTTAATTTTTTTTTTTTTGTCTGTCAAATAACATGCGCAAAAAAGAGACAGTTGCAAAAATCCCCACAGCCTCGGGTCTCCGCCACCCTCCTAAAGGGGCGGTCTAATGGCAGTACAAACCTCGGCCACTAGTCTGGACCTGCAGCTGCCACGGCAAGCAGCTTCTGCTTTGTTCAGCGTTGGTCAGGGTCCCAGCGTCTCTTTGGACGCTTCGCTGAGCTCGTTAATAACTACAGGCTGTTTATCGGGTTGCTCTTCGTCAGAGAACGCGAGCAGGTGGGAGAGTGCGAGAACGTAGCCCGGGGGTCAAAGAGGAGACGCCAGGACAGTGCAGGATCATTATGGCGCTGCGGCCAAGGGGTCGGCCGGGTGGCGGACCGCCGCGGAGGTCAGAGGGCGGCGGCGCTGCGGGGGGATGCCGCTGGAGGAGGAGGAGGAGGAGGAGGACAGAGGGAACTCTGGGTAATTGCACCTCAGCCTCCAGGAATGAAATGCACAGGTGGGAATAAACAGCTTGGCCAGCTTTCCCCCAGCATGTTGTTTGGCTGAGTGGATGGAAACTTGAGGCTTTGTCTAGATTGTGTTCACTTTGTTTTCTGTCTTTCGTTTTGTTTTGTTTTGTTTTGTTTTGTTTTGTTTTGTTTTGTTTTGTTTTTCAGCGCCCCCTGCAGGAAGTGAGCGTTCCGCAGGGTCAAGCCGGAACCAATTTCAAAAATCATGAGTAAATCGCAACCACTATCGCTGGCACAGCGGCCCCTATTGGCCTAAATTGGTGGAATTAATTCATATGCCACAATGATATTAAACTCTCTTCAAACAGCTGCAGTTTTCTGACTCTGTTTCTCCCTCTTCTCCTCACAATTATCACCATCATTAACATGCCCTTATATTTGATACAGTCATGAATTCTAACAACCAACTGCTTGGCAATAACAAACAATTATGTCGTCGCTTTCTCACGCAGAACGAAATGCACCTGTACGAGTTTCTCTTTAGATCGGCCTCCTGAAAATCCTGAAAACTTCCCTGGACCTGAATCACATGAACCAAATGATCTCAACAGCAGCAGAGAGTCACTCTCAGTGCAAGTGTCAGCGGACAAGAGGAGGAGTGTGTGTCATGCCAGCTGCCTGTGTGTGCATGTGTGTGCGTGTGTGTTCACTCCTTAGCTGGCGAGATGTCGCGGGGGGTTTGCAGGACTGCTCGGGTCTCCATGATGTCGTGTTTGTCGTCTCGGACGCGGCGGCGGCGGATCAGATGACAGACGAGCCGAGCGCCGGCGAGCGACGCTCTGAGCCTCCCTGGCAGGGACGGACGGACGGACAGACGGACAGACGGCCGGCCACGCTGGGAGCGCCGATGATCAAACACGGCCGGAGCACAAGGTTCTGCTGACAGCGGAGGGCAGGAACGGAGCAGTTGAAGTCTGTAGTGCGTCACTGACACACAACATCAGGGACACCCCGGTGCTGAAGTCTTCACCCGGAGCTCTCAGAGGCGCCAGGTTCGAGTCGTTGTTTGCCGCAGGAGCACCGGCGTCACGGTGCACAGCGAGCCTGCAAAAGCAGAAGAAAAAAAAACCACACACGAGAGCGCAACACGACTGTTTGTCCCCCCCCCCCCTGCGGTCGTTAGGATACGAAACGAACCGCGACGGCCAACAGCAGCGTGTTCTGCAGCTGAACACACACGCGGGCCGCGCCACAGCGTTGGCGGCCAAAGACACAGAAAAAGTGCACGCGACGCAACAACCGCAGGTCGACAAAATCAAAGCCACGTTGCAGCACACAGGAAGTCCACGTTGCAGCACACAGGAATCATCCAGGTGGACTCGTCAGGATGGAGGAGGTTTGGAGTTTCTCCAGGAAAACGGCGACGCCCCAATCAGGGACAGACAGACAGACAGACAGACAGATAGATAGACTTTCAAAGTTTAAAAATCCCCATCAAAATAAGAGCGGTAACTTGTGAAACTTTGTAGCGATCCACCTCAGCTTTTATCGTTCAACTTTTTTTTTTTTTTTTTTTTTTGTTATTCTGTCCTTGATCAAAGGCAAATCCTTGGAAATGGAAAAAAAAAAAAAAAGGAATCAAAAATTAGAGACAAAAAGGCAAATCCTTGGAAATGGAAAAAAAAAAAAAAAAGAAATCAAAAATTAGAGACAAAAACAAGAAAACTCAAACGGGCACCGCTTGCATAAACAGGGGGTTCAGCAGGTCGGAGGTCGAGGGGGGAGGCAAAAAAAAATAAATTACCATTCTTACACGACTCCGAGATGAAGGGAGCAGAAGATTTGAGGGAAGGTGTCGAGACAGCAGCGGCGCCAGCACGGAGATGAAAAATCATAATTAGCTCTCTGACACCCCGGCTGTGGGGAACAAGTGGCTGAGGCTAATTGATGCTCATTTATTTACTAAAGGAAGGAAAGGGAAGGAGGAGGAGGAGGAGGAGGGGAGAGAGGAGGGGAGAGAGGAGGCTGTAATTACGACAGTCTCTGCTCCCCGCATCGTGTTGTCACTCGGGCTCTCTCGGCTTGATGTGTTTGTTGTCTCTCTCCTCCTCCTCCTCCTCCTCCTCCTCCTCCTCCTCCTCACATCTTCGCCAGCCATTGATCAGCAGAGAGCAGCAACGCTCAGCGTGAGTTCAGCTCCTTCGGCAGTCGCCATCATCATCATCATCAATTATCACAGCACTCAGGCGCACACATCACTCCCTGACATCTCTTTTAGAGCGCAGACAAAGCGTGGATTTCTTCTGGCTTTCTTTTCTTCTTCTTCTTCTTCTTCTTCTTCTTCAGTGATTCTACAACTCACCACCTCTCGCTCAGCCTTTTTTCAAGAGGAAACTCTTCTCTGCGCAGGAGACGTTGGTTCCTGCTTGTAACGGGCCCAGGCGGGGCCATGCCGTCGGCGTCGTGCTTGATCATCTGATGACGGTGGCGGTGAGTGGACAGCTGAAAAAGTCTGCAGGAAGTCTCCCAAACAGTGGTTCTCAACCCTAAAAGTGGGTCGTGGAGCTGTTTTGATTGGGTCGCGGCTTCATGGGCAGTTTCCTTTGTTTTTTTTACTTTTAAAGGGATTTTAGACCATACTAGACAATGTTAGGCATATATATTTGCAGGACACATTTCAGTTTAGTCATTTCAATAAATGATTTTCTAAATTTTCGTAAAAAAAAATTAAAAAAATACATTTGAGTGCTGTGAAAAAAATGAGAGTAATCTAGTAATCTACCGAGTAATCCACTGCTGTAACAAGACTACTTTTTGAGTAACAGAGTAATGTAACGGGATTCCTGTGGCAAAACTGGTTGTACATCTTTGCAATGATCAGTGTTGGCGAGTAATCTATTACTAAGTAATTCACTGCTGTAATCAAACTACTTTTGAGTAACGGGATTACTGTGGCAAAACTGGTAATTATATTATAATTACTTCATCAAGTAACGACTCTGTTACTTTTCCGAAATATTTAAGCTAAAAATGTCTTATTAGTTGAAGAAGTAATTAGATTACTTTTTAAGTAATCAGTAGGTGAATTACTTTTATGGAGTAATCCCAACAGCACTCGTCACAACTTCATAATAATGAATAATGGGTCCTGAGACTCCACCAGTTGAGAACCGCTGCTCCTGAACATTCATTAAGCCCCTCCCTCAGACATTCACCGTCCAATCCCACATCAGCGACAGTCACGATAAGGCCGAGGTCGGTCCCTCAGCTTCTGACAGTTAGCTTAGCTGCGGGCTGCGGGTCGTCACCTAGCTAGCTAACAGACTGGCTCATCAACACTCCCCCATCGTCGTTCAAAGGCATAAATGTTACAGGTAACGCTTTTGTTCAGTTTATTCTACTTGAGTTTAACTTTATTTATTTTTCAGGGAAAATATTTCCCATTAGACGTTGCCCTGGGCCGCCCAAAATGGAATTTCTGCCTACGGCGGTACCGCGAAGCACCGGCCGTAATGTTTTTGGTAAATGAATTACAGGCGGTTGTGAGTCATCGGAGAAGCATCTGTGTTGTGACGGTCGGGACAATCTCCAGCATATTGGCCCGAAGCTGTGTTTTAATAACGCACCGCCCAATTATCCCTCCAACGTGTTTCGCCGTCGGAACATGAGTCACCGCCGGTTCAGCACGGCGTCTTCACACTGAGCCAGTTTGGACTGGGGGGGGGGGGGACAAGGCTGTGCTCCTCCTATTTCGGCCGGACGTCGGTAAAGGTTCACTTTGAAAGAAAGAAATCCCTCAATTTTAACAAATTATCACACCAGCATCAGAAAATATACTTAGCTGCCGAGCTCAAACCTCCTCGATGAGACGGAACTAAAAATGCTGCGTCAAATCTTTCTGGAATTTACTTCACTTCAGTTGCTTTTCATTTGCATATGCAGCTAGTGAGGGGATTGGTCCTTTAAAAAAGAAAAAAAAAAAAAAACTCTAAAAGTGGTTGCAGCTTCCAATTCGTTACCTGATCACCAGCGAGTGCGCGACTTGACCAGTATGAAGGCTTCCCATGTTATTTTTCCTCATACAAAGGTTTCCCACTATTCATCGTGCGAGCCAATCAAAAGCCAGCGAGGAGAGAGGAGGGCAAAAGGGGCATTTTGAAGAAGACGTCACGTTTCTTGATGCCTGAACACTGGATCTAGTGAGTCAAGTCGACGTCCTGCCCTCTAATGTGTTGAACCTCCATCCATGCGCAGCTCTAAGTGCTGTGACACCTGCTACACACACACACACACACACACACACACACACACACTCTTAGACTGGACAATTACAGCAATTACAGAGGGAAGACGGTGCTGCCGTAGAAAGTAGGCGGAGGCATAATGGAGGCACGAGGCGGAGAAATGAGCGGCGGGAGGTGGGTGGAGGTGAGGAGAGCAACGGAGAGATCGGAGCAGAAACTCCAGGTCGGATCCGGCGGCAAGAGAAAATCGTCACGACGGTTGTCAGTCAAAGGGGGAAAGCTCAAAACACGACTGAAGCGGTTTCCCCCCCGTCAAGTGGTTCGGAGCAGGTGAACCACGCCGCTCCTGCCAGTAGATGGCGATCAAAGTGACGCACCGACAGGTGACGTGATGATTTGTAGAAGGTGGAAGAGGAACTCACAGGGCAAGAAGAGAGAGGGTGGAGCCACCAGAGCAGGAGCTCCAGATGCTTCTGGATCTTTTGGTGACCCGCACCTGTTTTTGCAGCTTGATGTTGCCAAGAGCCATGATGTCATGTGTTTGGAGGGCGAGACGCCATCAGCATGCGAGTCCAACATTTTTATTCACTTCACAACTACTTCTGCCAATTCTTCCGGCAAGTCATCCATCAATTTTTTTGTGCACATAATTTTAGTTTATTTTTTTTGGGGCTGAAACAAAAAAACACCTCAAACAAAATTTGGACGTTGAAACATTTTCCATAAAACCTTTTGTAAAATCTTTAATGCAATTCTCCAAAATGTTCCCGTGGTAAATTAAATTCTAGTCTGCTGGGGTTTTTTTGGTGCAGTTTTCTTCAGAATCTTATTTAATCAACCTTTGTACATTTTCAAAAATCAAAGACTTCTGCGCCACCCTCACACACATCAGAATCAACTTTTTTTTTTGCAAGACAAAAGCGTCCGATCCATTTTGAACTGCCCAGAGGTGTGTGGCTAACTATCGGCCGCGGGGTCAGAGCAGCCGCTGGGAGCAGCCGCTGGGAGCCACCGCGGCCTTCAGTCCAGAGTCATCAGCCTCACAGGGAGAGCCCTGATCCCGGCTCTGCAGGGGGCGCCCCTCCAGAATGGGATTTGACCATCTGAGGTCAGCTGATTTCAAGCCAGCTTACAGGAAAAAATACAAAATGCAACTCGAGAGGACAGAGGCCGCCCCGAGGCTTTGAATGGGCCAAAATGTCATCAGAAGTATGTTTGGAACTTCTGTCACAGTCAAACTTTCTGAGAGCATCCTCCTGAGGTAAACAAACACAAAACTGTAAATAACATTGTATGAAATCAGAGACTGAACATGTCTATCTGGAGTTGATCAAAACACTGTAATGTTTGTCAGATCCAATCACATCATCCCGTTAATCAATTATCAGATGCTTCGCTGGACCTTCCAAATGTTAGGCGAAAAACAAAGTGCTCTCATGGGAGTTCTAAAAAGTGGAGGTGAAGTGAAGACGGCAAAAACAGACTCTTGATCAGGGCTAGAAGGAAAAAAAACACTGATGAGGGGGATTGTGGGTAACGTGTGGCCTTAAAGGACGATCCAAGTGGTTTCCAAAGGCTCAACAGCTCAGTAAACCTCTAGAACATGTGCCCGGGTACAAGTTGCCTCGTCCGACGGTGCTGGTGAAAAACAAAGCCAAGTATAAGTTTACTTTATGCGCACACACACACACACACAGCAGAATATCTGGGAAGCGTTTAACCAAGTCAAAACCCTTAATTTTTGTTTTCATCGTTTTTCCCAAAAATTGTGACTTTGTGTGATTTTATAAGAGCAAATGAGAGAGAGAGAAAAAAATATATGTTTGTAGATATATATATAGTTATATACAATAACTGTGTGTGTGTACATATATATATATATACATAGTTATTGTATATATATATAATAACTAGCTGCTCAGTTCCTCCATATCGCCATATCAGTTTTTCATAAAGCAGGTGGCAGACGAAGCGAAGTTCTGATCAGCAAAGACAAGTGGCAGGAAAACAGGAAGGATGAGAAGGATTCCTCACTTCCTGTTGACACAATGAATCAATGAATCAATGTTCCCTGTGTGTGTGTGTGTGTGTGTGTGTGTGTGTGTGTGTCTGTGTGCGCGTGTGTATAGTCTTGACATAAATCAGGCCACTCATTCAATAAAACAACATCGAATCCAAAATTCCATTTTGTTATTTTTGTACATATATATCTTATTTATACTTTCTCTGGCATGATCAGAGCAGCCGGAGTGAAAACGCTCATTAGTGCGGATCATTTCGACTGAATTAAAGCCCAGAATAAACTTTGCGGTTTGATGCATTTTGCATCAGTGGGTCTCTCTCTGCGCCCGGGGGGGTTCCTAAAAACAAGCCGCAAAGTTAACTTTGACTGTAATTTTGGTAATGATGCATTCCGAGCCGGCCCCCCCCCCAAAAAAAACAAAAAACAAAAAAATTTCATTTCTATTTTAATTTTATGCACGGTCTCGTGCCCACGCCACTTTTGGCCTTTTGTCTGCATGAAGACCCGAGGGTCTCGGAAAAAAACAAAAAAATAAAACGTTTGAGGAGTTTAAAAAAAACTTTTATTATTATTATTATTATTATTATTATTATTATTATTATTATTATTATTATTATTTATCATTCATGTGTTTTCAATTGTGACTCGAATCTTCAGTTTCTGGACTCATGTCCATCCACTCTGTTACCTGCTACCTTTCTGCTCTTCTACTGGTTGGCCACCACCTGCTCACTATCGCCACCTCTTGGTTTTCCGTGCACCTGTCCAATGTTGGCCGTTCGATACGGACGACGCTCTTTTCAAAGCTCCGTTGATCCTGTCGCAGTCCGCCGCCATTGTGCTGCAGTGATGGAGACGCGCTTGATGCAAACTAATGAAAGAGAGGAAAAGCTGTGTTCCAGACTTCTCCTTGGCTTTCCATTGTTTGTTTAGTTTAGTTTTTTTTTTTATTCCCCTGTGTTTTCTGCGAGTGCGGGCGGGCGAAACGAGTTGAGCTCAGGACGCGACTCAAGAGACGGCCACCGTCATCCGGAGGGGGGGGGGAACAGATTTTCCTTCTGCTCGGTTTTAGAAGACGAAAAAAGGACGTGATTCTGTTAGATGGGGAACAAAAGGAAAACAACATGACAAAAACAATAACAAAAAAACAAACATCTCGTCTGTTTTCCTGGGAGGAATAACTAACGTGATTAGGAGACTCTGTGCTCTGTAGTGGTGGAGGAGAAACTTCCTCCTCGCGTCAGATTGAGTACATTATGATGGGAGACTTTTGAGCCGATGCTCATGCACCAATGTGCGTGACTGACTGACTGACTGACTGACTGACTGTCTGACTGACTGACTGACGAAAGAGCGAAATAGAAATGAAATTCAGCTGCAACAGTGTGTCGGAAGGGTCAAACGAGGGCTGCAGGGAAGCGGAGTGGCAGAGCCGGGTTGAGGCTGAGGATGAAAAGATTAACCTGAGGCGCTGACAGACAGACAGACAGACAGACAGACAGACAGAGAGACAGACTGGGAGACAGACACGGACTGAGGAGGAATAAATGTTCAGACAAACACACAAAGGGAATATTGATCACAGGACAAACTGGCAGCGGCGATGGGATCTGAATCCCGCCGTCTGTCCGTCTGTCTGGGTGGATGCAGCCGTGCAAGCTGATTGGCCGCGGACAGCACATGACTGGCAGCAGGATGGACATGAGGTTGGATGTAACAGCTGCCGTATTGAGTTCCACCAATTCTCTCGCTCTGGAGTCATAAGTCAAAAGAAGAAAATCAGTTTCATCGGTTTGATGCCGAGTTTTAAAACTGGATTCAAGCTTTCAGTATTTTGGAAATATGCCAAATATAAAAATGTGCATAATATATTATACACAAATCAAACGTTGGCAAACCTGAGGCTGCAATGACTACATTGAGTCAAGCCAATCACAGCTATGTTTTAGCTGAAGGCCATAAACAGAGGGCTAAACTAACTATTTTGAGAGCTTGCGGAGTAGCAAATATTTCTTATTTATTTATAATGCGTGTTCTCAGTGCAGACAAGAACAAGCTTACGCTGTTCTCCACTTCCAGGAAGAGGCCACAAATGATTCCCCCAGTGGCGGCTCTGGAGGGAGATCAAACAGAGGTGGTTCACGAGCATAAGCACCTGGGTGTCGTAATCGACGACGCCCTCGCTTTCGATCAGCATAGAGACAAGCTTGTGATCAAGCTGAGGATAAAACTGGGTTTTTATTTTCAAAATAAGTCCTGTTTTTCTTTATAATGCCAAAGAGCAACTTGTTGCTGCTACCTTCTTACCAGTGCTTGACTGGATTCTTTGAGGTTCATTACCAACTGTAAACTACTGACACACCACTGTGAGCTTAACCCTACGGTTGGATGGTCTGCAATACTCTCGCTATTGCCTTCCTATTCACTCATCGCACGGAGAAGTCCTGGCCCTTACTCGTTCCATCCTCAAGGTTACATGTTGCTTTCTGTTCCATATGCACGTACTGGACTGGGTAAAAAGTTCAGCCTTCTGCACCTCGCGCATGGAATATGTTGCAAAAATAACTGGGAACTAACAGGGTTCATTTCTTTGAGGACTTTTAAATTGAAGCTGCGAAGGTTTGGGGCAGAATCCACAACATGTACTAATTTATTTCAGCTGTTGGTTTTTTTTTTGGGCTGTGTTTTATCTGTGTGAAATTTGTAAATGTGCAATTTGTAACTGTGTTTTGTATTTGCTGCTGCCTATCTTGAAAAAGAGGTTCTTAATCTCAGTGGGATCTACCTGGTTAAATGAAGGTTAAAAAAAGAAAAGAAAAAGAAAATATTGCAACTCTGCTCCACTGGAGGTTCGCAGCTCCTGCGTTTGCCAAGTAGGAGTCCCTGTCAATCAAACGAGACCCTTCCAGGCAACGGGACCTTGTGATTGGTGGATTTATCAGGGACGTCCTGCATTTCAGTCCCTGTCGGCCGCGTTCGAACCTTTCGCTGTTTGCCAAGATTTCACCGGGGCGGCCGCGGCCGAGGGTGTTTGGACCAGATGGTTCCTGTCGGGCAGCCTTCGCACGATCCCGGGCCTCCACCGGCGGAGCAGCGCTCGGCGGCGCCATGCGGTGGCCGTTATTCACGGTTCACTCGCCGGCGCCTGGGCTGCGGGCATTGCGGTGGCCTGACTGGTGGATGAAGGGACGTTTACCCCCAGGTTAAGTGGAGGTGAGAACGGCCGCGTTTAGCGAAAAGGCTCTCCAGCTGTCACACACGTGCGCACGCACGCACACACACTCACACACACACACACACACAGACGCCCATGCACACTGGCAGGCTGTGCAAGAGTGCGAAAATAGACATTTGGTGTGTGTGCGTGTGTGTGTGTTTACCGAGACAGGGAGGTTGATGAGGGTTTACTAAAGGTCAGTGTAAAAGTCTGGCCTTCAGCCTCAATGATGCTGCTGGCCATCCACGGACACACAAACACACACTTGCGCACACATCAATTTGAAGTTCAAGCCGCTCGCAGCCACTGTCTGCGGAATAAACAAAACAAAGCAGGGACAGACTGATGTATTGGACAGGAACGCGCTGAGCTTGTTACTCATTTTTTCCGCCGAACTCGCCGGTCGTTTCCCCTTTGCATCGATTTGTCATTTTACGACTTGACGGCGGGAAACCATCGCATCGTAGATCTCAGCAATGAGCAAAGTGACAGTCTGAGAGGTGTGTGTGTGTGTGTGTGTGTGTGTGTGTGTGTGTGTGTGTGTGTGTGTGTGTGTGTCCGGGCGGATGTGTTCACCACACAGCAGGAGGGACATGAAAGAACATCATCACTGTTCCTTCTCTTAAATTGGATTGGATTGGAGTTCGCATTTTATCACTTGTGCATGTACGTCTAAGTGGGATACATGGGCTGATGTCAACAGCAGAAAATCGCACATTGAGCTTTTCGGTTTTTTGATCGCGGTTGCCTCGTTGCTGCCCCCTGTGGCTGCTGGGTTGAAAAGCGCCAAGTCGCTCCAACTTACACATGGCGTGAGACAGCCTGTTATTTAATAATTAGGTAACGTTAAAGGCCTGGCAGCCTCTGATGGTCAGCGCTAGGCCCCAGTTTGCACACATACAGTCACGCTCGGTTGAGTTCCACCTCCGGGGCGGGAAATAAAAAAATAAAATAAAAAAATAGAATGTGCGCATTTCTTACGTTTTTGACACGTCGACGCGTCAGCTGGAGGTGGCGAAACGGCGTTGATTAGCAGGTCTTCGCCTTCTCTGAGTGAATCGGCGACAGCTGGCAGCGGCGGTTTTATTTTGACGACGTCGAGAAGTCTCATATTCAGCCATTACTTATTCATTTATTCATATGTTTGCAAAGGCAGGAGGAATACAAAGAAAAATCCCCTCCTGTACGTGTGGACTGCGATGTTCCACAGTGTGTAAAACAACTGAAGGAGGCAGCAGCGCTGCAGTGTTTGATGCATTCTCTGATTCATGCATTCATGTCTGCAGTTGATACATTAGCTGATGACACGGTGCTAATGCGGCTGTTTTCAGTCAAACTGACAAGACACGAGCAACAAAGGGGTTCTAAATATTTATCTTATCTTCTGAATATAATTGTATCGTGTGTGTGTATATATGTATATCTATATAAACTATATATATATATATATATATATATAATCCTCTCCGTCTGTGAAAATGCCGCCACAGCCTCTCTTGACATGGGCTTAGGTTTTTTGTTTGTTTGTTTATGTTTGTTTTTTTTAGTTAATCATCCCTTTAACCTGCTCCGCCTGTATCCACTCCAACACTGAGCATTATCAGCGCCATAAGACTTTGACTCTGCCTCCGTCTTGGCTCCGGCTAACAGCAGCAGGTTTTGCAGCAACTGCTCCGATGTTTTGATTTTCGAGGTTTTTCAGGCGCCCAGCTTGGCCACGCCCCCTTTTGAGCTTGCTGTTGATGACGTCGGTTGCTATCTGAGGCCCAGTGAGTCCCTTTAAAGCAGCTCTAGGTAACTTTCGGTGGAAATGGCAAAGTGACGAAGTAAACACGCTGCAGCGCTAGTTTATTGATTTGGGAAAATACAAAGAGTTGCCGAGCTGGAGCGCTCGTATGTGTTCAGGAAAAACAGCAATATGAAATGCAAAACAGACACTGACAATAACGTCGTAGCAAGCATTCAACACTTTAATTACTTTGTCTTTCATCAAGCTTAATTATTGGCTTCCATTCCGTCATTTTATAATCTTTTGCATTTGCAATAGTAGTATGTAAAACCGCCTCTAAATAAACGTGTGACGTTGCCGTATAGCCGTTAGTCCGGCGTGTCGAGTCGCACTTGAAAGTTACGCAGTGCAGTTCCAACCCCCCTCTCACTGCCGAGGCGGCGCCATTGATCCTATTAATCGTTTAGAATCATAATTTTACGGTCGAAAAGCTGCTTTAAGAAGGGTTTGGCCACATCTGAGCCGAGTAACGCTCACTGTGGAATCTCTGAGTGTGAATGTTACCGGAGCGACTCGTCGCTTTCACGATTCCAGTCGTGGCGGAAAGGGCTTGTCGTCGCCGCCGTCTGACTACAAAGGCGAGACACCGTCCAAGAGTGCCGCAAAAACAAAGACAGGGGCGTGTAAACAGCTTATCAAGATGGCAGACATGTATCTGTCTGTGCGTCGTAAGCCGACTACAAAGGCAGCGGGTTTAGACAGACGCAGGAACAAACAGATTAGAGACAGCCGCGTGGACAGACAGGCGGACGGGAGGGAGTGCTGAAGTGTCTGGAACGGCGCCAGCCTGATCCCCCGCTCAAAGACAGAAGGGCTGCGAAAGTCTTCCACAGGTTTAAGGTGACGATAATCACAAAGGATTGAATTATTGGCTCAGGCAAAAACAAGAGGAAGGAGAAGAAGAACCGCTGCATCGTCCAAAAAAAAAAAAAAAAAAAAGTTTGTGTGCAGACTTGGTAGAAAACAGTCGAGTCAATAGCTAATTTGGTGAAAAATGCCAACGCAAATCAATTTTGAAAATAGAAAGCGGCTGATTACACAGGAGGACGGTTCAATCTCATCGTCCCAGATTGTAAACATTGATTTTGGACTTTAAACTCAGCGGGTCCGACATTTATCTCGCCGCAAGACGGTAAGTGATTCATTACAATAGTGCAGAGTCCTCAGACCTGCAGTTACAGTGCGGCAACAGGAAGTTGGTCCCTCATCGCTTCCTCGAAGCCTCCCTCTGTCTCTCCTCCATCTCTCCTCTGCTCCATTGTCCTGTTTGGAGTTCTGGTTGGTATTTACTGAATCCGGTCTAGTTTTTTGAAATTGTGTGGAAGTGGTCGTGAAGTGGGTGTGAGGTCAGTTCTGAACTATTTCGATTTTTTTACTTCACATGTTCCCCCAAACGAACAAAGATAATCAGAATACATGTTCATAAATACACTTGAAATGGTGAATTTGCATTCGATTGGAAGGTCAGTCAAGTCTGAATCTGGGTTGAAGACTCTTGCCTTGTTCAGCCAAAATCCCATTTTTAGCCCATCCAGATTGAGACCGGATGACTCTTCTGTAGTCTGAACAGTCACAAACCTACACGTAATCCAATTTTTGCCAAACAGATTGAAACCACATTCGGGAGGTACCTTGAAATGGCATTTGGACAGATGCGTCTCAGTGTGGACGGCTCCAAACACACCGATCGGTTTTGACTGTCTGTGACGTCACTCTATGCAACGCAAGACCCAACGTGCCGGACCAGAGAGAGCGCCATAACAGGTGCGGAGCTGTAATGCAATGGAGCGGACAGAGGAAGTAGAAAACAGCAGTCCCTGGACAGAGGAGGAAACTCTTTGGCTCATCAGTGTGTGGGGAGATTCTGTAGCTCCATTCAAGCCAAGGTCCAGGCCATGTATCATGTATGTATGTAAGTGCCGCTGTCGCAATGATATGACGTCACTCACTATACGCTACGCTGTACGACGCCTCCGCTCCGACATCGTTGCTACAGCAACCTGTCAGATGGGTCAAGAATGTGGCCCAGTCTGGACAGATCCCAGGATTTGAGAAGGAATCTGACTTGAATCGGATTCTGGTACGGCCATCCTTGGAACCACTTGAAATCGATTAGTTCTGAGCTTTTTCACATGGATGGGAGATATTTTAGTCTGAAGAAAAATCACTCCGATCGCACCACTTTGCTAAATACACAAGACATGACTCACGGACGCGATAAGCTATTTGCTTCCAACAACCTGCCTTGAAAACGTTCAGTTCAGGCCTCGTACGTGTCCGTCCAGGCCAGTTGTCTACGACTCCCACCACTTTGTTAGAATGGGCCCAGGATGTGTGCGTGCAGCCGTGACACCCGGGGGCAGCAGCGAGTCTTCGTTCCCTGCGGAACACAGCGGGACTGTGGAACACGGGCTTGAATTTTACATCCCTGCACTTCTCTTTCCTCCTTTTCCCCCGCTCACATCGCTCATCCACGTGCCCCGAGGCTGCAGGCTGAGTCTCATCTGATGTCTCAACGACACACACGCACAGAGACAGAGACAGAGAGGCAGAGCGGCACATCCACCTGGATCAGCTCAGACAGGTACACGGCTGACAGCAGCACAGACTCACTGCACTTTTTTCTTTGTTCTTTTTTTTTTTTTACCTTTTTTTTGCACAATCCAATGAACACACATGGCCACACAGGAATAGACACTGCACGGCATACCAATGGGGGGCCCCGTGCCTTGTTTTACTGCCGCGGGCTGCATCTCAGAGCCACACGGAGAGAACGTCGGGAAACATCGGGGCGGGGGGGGGGAGAGGGGGTAGACACAGGAAATTGATGGGGGCGGCCGTCTCGTCCGTATGAGCAAAAGACCAAAAAACCGAATGGGACGCACCGCAGCAAATCACTGCGGTTTGGGAGAAGCAGACCGATCGGTGGCCGAGTCCCTTCAGCGACGAGGAGGTCGCAGATTGAATCGTCAGCATTCCTCCGTCTCATCTTGCCTGCAGGTGGCAATTCTTTTTCTTTTTTCTTTTGTGTCTGTTTTTTCCAGCCGAGGTGGTTGTGACAAGTTGGCAGGGACGACAGAAATAGAATCACCCAGTGCCGAACTGCAGAACTTGTGTCAATAGACTTAGCTTAAAGGTCCCAGTTGTGCCAGTTTATAGTTTTTACAGTTACAGTTTTTTATTATTGTCATCATGCGATCAGTGTGCGTGCGTTGTTACCGCAGTACCAGTTTGCTGGTGGGAAGCTTGTGGTGTCTGTGGCAGTGACCGGCCGGCTGCGATTCGGTCACTCCCCATACACATGTCTGTCAGTAACGTGCTCACTCTGTTTGATGTTCAGTACTGCACGCAGCATTCCGGTGTAGCATCCATCCAGAGACCTCTGCTGGGTAGGCTTCAGGGTCCAGCATTCAAAGCCATAAAGGGCAACAGACTCCACAGCCGCACCGAAGAAGCACAGGTTGATGTCACGCTGGAGGTTGGATTTCCATACACTAGCCGAGTTTTCAATGCTTCCTCACTTTAAGGATCTCCTCTGATGAGTTGACCCATGAGCCCAGATATTTGAGGTCATTGACTTCCATCAGAGCAGTGCCTCCTTGTGTCATGAGGGGCAGATGGTCTGGCGAGCTAGTGTTGTACGTAATGACCTCAGTTTTCTTGGCATTTAACCTAAGACCAACCTTGGCACATTCCATTTCTACTCTGGGTCAAGAGGTCCTGTGCCTGCTCCCCTCTATCAGATATCAGGGCGATGCCATCCACGTAATCCAGGTCCGCTAGGACTGCAACATGTGCTCGTCTAGAGTTTCTGGATGCAATCGTAAAGCCAAGCTCCTGCTCCCTTCCCTTGATGACATTCCTTAGTGCGTAATCCAGGACTGTTACGAAGAGGAAAGGTGTCCCCTTGGGTGTCACCCCCGCTAGTATGTCCCACTGTTGGCTGGTACCGTCTGGGGTCCCAACCCTGGCTCTGGTGCCTGATTATATGGCTCAAATGGCCTAGAGTAGGCTGGGAAGGACTCCATAGACCTTTAGGATCTTCATCATGACGGCTCTGTGTATTCTTCTTGAAATCAATAAAACACAGCACTACTGTCAGGTTGCTCCTCTTCACCTCCTCACTGATCCTCCTTAAGGCCAAGATCTGGGTTACGGTGGATCTCCTCTCTCTAAACCCATTCGGGTTCTCTCTCAGGTGAGGGTCAATAGCGCCCTGTATTCAGTTCAGTATCATGCAGTCGTACATCTTTGCAATGATCAGTGTTGGCGAGTAATCTATTACTAAGTGATCCACTACTTTAATTAAACTAATTTTTGAATCACGGCGTAATGTAACGGGATTACTGTGGCAAAACTGGTAATTACATCATAATTACTTCATTCAGTAACGATTCTGTTACTTTTCCGAAAAACCTTGCAGGCCAAAAATGTCTAATATGTCTAAATATGCGACGATGCACCAAAACAAGCATGGCAGCGGCAAAAGAAGAAACAGCGACTGTGTTTGTTAGCTGGAAATACAAACATTATTCTGAGTCCATCTCGTCTAAATGAAAGAATATTGCGGTTCGTTGTGCGTCGTGTGCAGGAAACAAGACGTTGTCAACCTCAAAAAGATCCACGTCTGCTACTTTGTCTCTTTTTAACTAAAGTAATTAGTAATGGATTACTAATGAAACAAAGTAGTTTAAGAAGTAATTAGATTACTTTTTCAGGAAGTAATCAGTAGTTGGATTACTTTTGTTGTTGCTGGCAATGACACAGGTCAAGTCAAACTGATGCCTCGATGTGATCTGACTTTGAGAGGCATGATGTTAGAGAGAGATCACATATCAGGCGTGCTGTTGTTCACCAGAGCACAGTCGTGTATATCCAGGATGATGTCATCGAGGTTGCAGTTCTTAAGAACCTCCAGGGGAATACCATCTGGTCCAGCACACTTCCCCTGCTTCAGGGTGGATTTCACTCGAGCTGCTTAACAAGACTCAACAAGACAAGAATTATCATTTTAAAAAAATCTGTGCAGATAAGCAGCATATTTAGCCCTCTGTTTACATCCCTCAGATAAAAACTGATGCCTTGTTGGATCATTCCGCATGTTATGGAGGAGACAAAAGCAGGGCAGTGTCAGAGCTGCACACCTGAACGGCAGTGTGGTCACTGCGGTATCGGTGCCCTTTGTGACATCACAGACTCTCGACCTCCACAAATGATGATGAAATGTTGTACGTTTTCTGCAAAGTGAGTAAATACAGGCAGAAGAAGTGAAAGATGGACTTTTGTCACTGCTGGAGAGCAAAAAAAAAAAATCTGAGAAGCTTTAAGAAGAAAAAAAGCTCTGACTTTGTGGCTTGTTTACAAGAAAATCAAACTGGGCCAAGCGCATCCAGGAATCCTTTGTGTTAACTGTGCATTCTAATTCCTCCTCTCCATTATTGTCATTATCCTGCGGGCGTCGGCACAATTATTTTCCTCTTACTAAGCGGGAACAAAAAAAGCTTTTTCATTACACCTAAGCGCGGCTCGCTCGAGACGTTTCTCGAGTGCCACCGACCGGCAGCTTCACTTCGGAATGTCAAGGGGAGGAAGGAGGAGAAATGACACCGTAAAATTCTGTGTGCTGCCCGAAGGAAGGGCAGCGGCGGACGTGACCGCATCAGGAGCTGTGAGTCAGAGCTGCGTGTGGAGAATGATACTGACATCATCGCCCAGGGGGGAGCAGCACAGCAACACACACGCATAGAGACACACACAGAGATCGGCTTCTGGGTAAAGGAACCGTGTACAAGACGCCGCATATTCGCTGTTAACGACGGATCAAAGTGAAGCGCTGCAGTCAGAATCCTGGACGCTCCAGTGTGGCGTCTGCCGGTCAGTGCCTCCGGACCTCCAAACCTTTAACTTCCTGTTTAGCAAGCTGAAACGAAGCACTTCCTGCTTCCCCTGCTATGACAGACACTCCCCAACTACCCAGGAATGGCTGTATTTAGCCCTCTGTTTGCAGCACCGCCCGCTAAAACCGATGCTTTGTCGCACCCTGCCGCATGCTTACAAGGCGAGTTCGGAGGGACCTGATTTGTTGTGGCAGATATTGTATGCAAAGCTGAGTAATTGAAATATTTAAGAGATAAAAATTGAAAAAGTGATTATATTGGTGAAAAAGTGAATTTTGCATGCGGTGATTTGGTCCCGAAAGTAGGTTCATACATCATCAGCGTATATTTGCGCCTCTTTTCGTTTTTTGTTGGGTTTTTTCTTTACCTTCCTTCATGTTGATTTTATCGGGTTGAAAAAAAAGCTCGGGTGGGCCACAGAAGTCAGGCGGGGCTAAGAGCCTGGGCTAAAGCCGCTGATCTAAAAGCAAGCCTGCATCAGCCGGCGGCTCATCTGACTCTCAGCTGCGCATCCGCCCCAAAAGTCTCCACGGCTCCATGTTTAATCTGCTCTGACCTGCTTTCTCCTCCTCCTCCTCCTCCTCCTCTTCGTCCTGTTGCTGCTGCCGCTGTGAGCCTGCGTCTGCGCAGCGCCTGACGTCAGCGTGTGGCAGCACCGCAAATTATTCATGAGCTAATGTTATTTATGGGCTCAAGCTAACACAATCAGTGGGAGAGAGAGGGAGGAAAATAGAGAAGCAGAAACGCGAGGGGCGGGGACAAGGTAACACACACACACACACACTTCGCGCAGCAGTAGCAATATCTGACTGCCTGCACGTTGCGATTTTCAATTAACTCTTAACTGGACTTTTAATGGACCCTGCCTGCTTTCATAAAGACTCGGCGAGTCCAGCTGCGTCACGGCGCTCGTCAAAGGCCGGAGCAGAGGGCCTCAATGACTCCTTAACGAGCTAATCAAAACCCTCCTCGCGCGCATTAACGGACCTTCTGATCGATAGAGTGGCCTGAGAGTCCGCGGCCCGGCCACTTCTCCTCCAGCCGGCTTCCAGGAGAGACAAAGAGCTGTGCAGGCCACACGGTGCTGCTGCTGCAAGGAGGAAAAGAAGAAGAAGAAAGAAGAAGAAGAAAGAAGAAGAAGAAGAGGGTTGCTGTGGCTCTGGTCCCTCCCAAAATCCAAAGACTGATCGAACATGAAGCTGACTGGTGACTCTAAACTCTGCATAGGGGAGAATGTGGATGGATTTATGGATGCATGGATGGGACAAATATTTAGATAATGACCGTGGCAGCAGGGTAGCATTAAATGTCCAGACCACAGCATGTCCTACCAATCTTTTTTTGTTTCTAAAGCACACAAACAACACGCACAAACAACACACACACACACACACACACACACACACATACAGTCACAAGGATGCAATTTAAGTGTCCAGTCAGGCTGTAGAGGAGGAAGTGGTGCCATAAATCAATAGCAGTTGTGAAAGCAATGAGGCAGGTACTGGGACAATAGTCGGCTGGGGATGGGGAAGAAAGACACACACACACACACACACACACACACACACACACACATCTGAAACACCACCGTTGTGTACTCTTTGGAGGAGACGCTAAGGTCGTAAATAACCTGAGAGGCTTTGAGCCGCTGTCGCTGATTGGACGGACGACCATCAGCGTGTTTCAGTCTCGGCGGGGGTCGGAGGCGGGTCACAACACACGTGCACACACATGAGCGGGAGCTCCAAACCCGAGGATTTTCACCCCCGGCCCTGATCTTCCCCCGGCTCCTCCACTCTCATTGTGTGGAGGGTAATTCAGGCTGAGGGAACACATGCAAAGAGGTGCAACATCATTACTTTTCCATTAGCTCATCAATATTAACCGCTAATATGTGACATGACTTGTAGGGCAGCGGCACTCTTCCCTTGTCTCCCCATCGTACACACACACTTGTGCACTGAAACACACACACACACACACACACACACACACTCCAGGCCCATTTGTCCCCTTAGGGATGCTCAGCATAAATATTCAGCCCTGACCGGCGCTGCGACGCGGCGTGCATGGTGATGGCGGCCGTCTAAAGACAGGCCGTCCCCCAGGGGGCGTCGCTCTCGTCACCGATCTTGCCTCCCGCCATCCGTTCAGAGAGGGAGAGAGCGGTACGTGTTGTGCGAAAAGGCGTGCGTGCGCAAGACAGTAATGAGGCAATGGCAGTTATTGACAGAGGAGGCGGACGTGGTTGCATCATCAGATGGATGGCAGGATGGGGGGCCGGGAGGCGGGGGCCGGGGGGCGGGGGGTAGAGTAGCCGTCTCTTGCCGGGTGTTACAGCATCAGAGGGGGCGACTCGCCAAGGTCGTCTTTGTGGAAGAGGCCACTTGACGCCAGTCACATGACATGGGATGGGATGGAAGGTGATGGAACGGTATGGCAGGGTGGGGGTGAGGGGGCCAGGCACCCCACAGTCCAAGATGGCGGCCTGTTCATTACAATGTAGTTGCTCACCCAGCGCATATGCCGAAAAAGTTTTTGACTTCCGCATGGTCACTTCCCATCATGCCTCTGTAACTCACACGATCTATTTGCTATTTGGATTCTGGAGAACGTCACTTACAGACACGTCAGGACGCAGCCAATCAGAACGAGCTGAGACAGCTTGTACTACGATGTCGTGACCACTGGGAATAAACTCCTTTCTGGAGATTTTCTGGCCTTTATCATTTTTTTCAAACGACTAAAAGACCAGAACTGAAAAATCTACAAGAGAAAGATTTGCTATGAATCACGTTTCAGGTCACAGTCGTCCTGTCAGCAATTTTAAAGGCGTTTATTATCGTGTTGCGGTCTATGGGGGAAATGCTTTTTGGGTCCATGGGATTTTTTTTTTGCTGCAGTACTTCGAGTGGCCACCGGGAAATATCGTCGGGAAAAATAATACACACATACGTGGGGCCAGATGACACATCCGGTCAATAGAGAAGATCTTTGTTTTAAGAAAATTCAGAAATTGTTTTGAATTGATTTTAACTGGGCGTCTGGAAGCTTCCAACAGCTAATAACCAGGGACCCTCACACACCTGATGACTGTGTCAGAGCCTCACTGCCAGGAGAGTAAACAGCTAATGGGGCGGAGGGAGCAGGTGACAGGAGATGATTGCTGTTGCTGTTTGTTCAAGCAGTGGAACGTTTGTGCCGAGGCTCCTGGAGAAGAGAAGAACAGAGGAAGAACAGAGGAACACAAGTCCTCCGTGCCGTCCTCACTGCTCCGAGCGGCTGAGATTTCATCGGTTTTCACCCAGTTTGATTGGTGAGGTGAAGCCCCGGCGTCAGCGGGAAACCAATCAGCTCTGCTCACGACGCTAATTTTCCTTATTAGCGACCGCAATCATCCGCTGCTTCCCTCCTCGTCCTCCTCCTCCTCCTAGTCCTTCTCCACGGCAGCGGTGGTGGTGGTTTGTATTCACAGCTCTTCTCCCGCGTGGCACCGACGATCATCATTCCCGCTGCGAATCAAACAGTGGGACTGTAAACACTGTCTTAGTGTCTTAGCTTCTGGCTGCCGATGGCGATGGAGCTGGTTGAGTTTTCCACATTGTTTGTTTTACATCATCTACTTTGAATCATGGGGGGTCCTTGTTTACTTACCGCCATGAACTAGGTTTTGGGGTTTGCAAGGCCTTCTCTGTTGGCCTAAACATACTTAGAAAAGTACATTTTCACGTAAATATGATTCTGAAAGTTATTCTCCATAGTCTGTTCTTTTTACATCATATAACATCCACTTAGTTGCATTGCTTTCATTGTTGTATATTACGGTAGAGTTTTTATCCAATCATATTTCAGCTAGCTTATGTTGCCAGGTTCTATGAAATCTGCCTTAGGCCAGCGGAATCGACACGGCAGGCTCCAGTCCACTGTAAGTGAGCAGAACTCAGTTAGCTGCAATATCCGAATCTGCGAAGCTAAAACCAGCTCGCTGGACTTACACTAAACTGCACACATACGTGTCCTGTGATTGGATAAGCCCTGAGAACCCGACAGACTTAACTCAACCCCACAGATCCATTTGCCGCCACAATGAACCCACGACAGCTGAAAGAGAAGATAAAGATTCAGTTCATCTGCAATTTATACTGTAAACCATGTGTTTGTTTGATTCTGTATGGATTCCCAACCCATGGTGTCATATTGAGGGTATTATGAGGTGTGTTATTTTATGGTGAACTAAATGTGACCTCACTGAGGGCCTCAGTGTGAAATGCACGGCCAATTAGCTCCATGCTATCAAGTAGCCTAATCAGCCCAGGGGACCAGACGCCCTGCTGACCCTGATGTCCGCTTTCTAACGTGGCCGTTGCCGTGGCACCACAACTGTTTATTTACCTGCCGTCATGTTTTTTTAATGCGGGGCCGATTCTATCGGAGGTTCCACCGCGTCTTGAAAGTAAACACATTAGGATTCGCGTCCGCCGGCGAACGGCTTCCCTGCAACTGCTGGGACTGCAGAGGAAACAACCCGATGGCAGGAATATGGGACAAACAAACAAGTCTTAGGAATGCTGCTCAACAAACTCTTCCGTGTCTAAATTTGAATCTTCGGTCGTCAACATCAGACTTGCATCTTTAGCTTTATTGTTGCCGAGGCCGGAACTAATGAAGGGCTGCTGAGCCGGCTAATAAGCGAAGCAGAGAGCGGACGCACAAAAGAGGACTCACACAATTAGGTTAGAACTCACAATCACTTCAAGATGAAGTATTTCTTTTGGTGGGGTGGGAGTTGGGCAGCTATTCCTGCAAACTTCATCTGGTTACGCAAAAACAATAATAGCAGCGGCGGAAACATCCACGTCTGTTTCCTGCGTTTGGTTCCAACTTTCCTGTTTTCTGTGCTAAAAGTTCCACCTCACAGGAAGTGGAACCGGTAACCTCAACATTGTGATTTATTTTATTTTTTTTGTGACTTGAGCAGCAGTGAACACGCTTGCAAAGGAAAAGGACACAGTGTCCGTCCCTCCAAATAAAAGTGCAGCAATAGAAAGGAAAATTCAACAGCGTCGCCAACGAAATGGCAAGTCAAGCGAAAGAGTCGTGACCGTGTGTCTCTGAGCGGCAGTCAGCAGTCAGAGACATCAGGGGTCGGAGAAGAAATGTGTGTATAACCCCCCAAATAAAAGGGGCGGACTTTAATCGGGGGGGGCAACACTCAACATTTGAGTCGGAACACGTCACTTTCAAATTTCGATTAAAAGGAGAGTCTTTTCAAATGGTTCAGGCGGCCTCAAGTGTAAATGCACTTTTAATTAGGGTTTACCTTAAACACTAACACGCCAAAACGCCTGGAAGAAGGCAAACTCTGTGTGTGTCCGTGTGTGTGCGTGCGCGTGTGCGTGTGTGTGCCTTTGTGTGTGTGTGTGGAATGTTCAAATGCTTGACTGATTCACAAAAACTTTCCTGGGGGGAAAAAAACATCCCTATGCCTGGTAGCCCATGGTAACAGGGGAGTCTGGGGTTTGAGATAGCTCTATCTCTGGCTCCTGGGAGGTGCACACACACACACACACACACACACGAACACAGACACACACACACTCTGGCATACTTAAGGGTTACACTCACACGCTCTCGTCGCGAATCACAGACACAAAGACGTGCACAGCTCCAGAGTTACGCAGGTTCCTCGGAGAACTGCGGCTTAGAAACAAATCTGAGTGCTAACACGGCAACGCGGCAACGCAAAACGTGCAACGTTATCGCAGCGGCGACGCCGAAATACAAAGCAAGCTGCATCTCAAAGGGGACCACACGCAATCACCGAACCGCGGGAACCAAACACAAAGAGGCAGGAGTGATTCCGTGAACGAGATGAAATGCGAAAAATGTTTGCGCGGCTTTGGAGCCCCCTGCTGGAGACAGCGTTGGATATTAGCTAAACCACAGTTAGATACTGTCAGTTTTCTAGGTGAGTTTTGTTTTTCCTTTCCTCGCTTAGAGAAATCATCGCATCGACGAGAGTGACATCTACTGGCCGGGAGGTATAAATGCCATCAATGTCACCTGTAAATCCTCATAAACGCTGTCATTCCAGAAGATTCTAGGTCCAAGTCTAATCAATGAGCGACACAGCTGTCAATTTATTTTGCGCGTGGATGTTAGCAGCGCTAATTAGCGGATTGCAATCAGCTGCAGTCAGAGCTCATTATTTCACGGCAGTTTAGTTCCCAATAAGTGGTGCTTTTTGTGCCCTTGTCAACTATGGCCAGCGCGACATGGAATCAAAACTATTTCCTTGGTTGTGCTAGTGGAATTTTTTTTTTTTTTTGAATGACCGGGCAGAGAGGAAGTCCAGGCTGCCTGTAAAGGAAAATCTTTTGATTGCGCTCCGCCCCTGATTACACTCAGTCGGCCGAACCGCTGTGCACGTGTCAGTATGCACATGCACTCTGGGAACAATGCTCTCTGATTAACCCATTTCCACCCCCCACCCCCCCCACCCCCCGTGGGGTCGGCGGCTCCCTGGACTTGGAGCAATCAACGCCGGACGGCCTCCATTGATCCGCAGTTAAATGGCGAATGGCACTTATCCGCTTCTTTCTCAGGGCGTCGCCGCAGAAAAAATCATTACGCTGCCATCAGACGGAGGCTTTGTTGGTAAGCCACAACTTTTTTTTTTGTTGAAAGCGGAAAAAAGTTTGCGTGTGGACGCTGGTAAATTAATCCCACTGTGGCAACATATCAAGAGCTGCCGACTGATGTAATGTGTTATAGTGGTGGTGAGTAAAATATTTTGCCCCCTCCCACCTCACCGGAAGAAACACTTTCTCACACTTTCTGTAAAAGGCCACGGAGGAGCTTAACGAGTGTTTATTTCTTGCTGCAAACAGCCTTCTGATGAATCAACTGTACGCAGACCTAAAGGAGCATTATTGGACTTGTGTTGTAACACCACTCTGGATAAATGCTAATGTTGTTGCTTTTTCTTTTTTTGGTCTGTTTGATGTGGAAATGAGAGTAGCCGGCCGACACGTCGGCGCTCAGGTATTTTTAGTCCCTCCTGTTGCAACAAAAGCTCCTTGATTCCACCTTCGTTTTTTTTTAGTTTCCCTGAGAAATCAGCGGCCGCCGCGAGTGCAGGTTGCTCGTCGGCGACTCAAACAGGAATCGACTGCGCTGGCAATTGACAGGTGGAATTGTAAACATCAGATCGCTGAGCGGAAGATCCTCGGAAAGGTTTTCTGAAATGATCGAATCACCTCGGAAATGTCCCATTTCCCCTGTCTGCCTGGCTGTGTGCGGCTGCTGTGCTGTGCATCACTAACGACTCCGCCGCCGCCACTGCCGCCGCATGGATTACATTCCTATTAGCATGTTGACTCTCTCTCCCCGTCTAAGGGATTCATGGCAAACGGAGCGGCGGAGGGCATGAGATGCTGCCAAGTCGGGTTTTCTGTTGCATTCCCTTGCATTGTTGCGCAAGCACGCAAACAGAAAGATATTTTTCTTGAGATATATTTTTCATTGGGTCGGTGAAAACCTGGCCGGCAGTGTCAGTGTGTTTGCCCGCCGTCTCAGGCATCCAACCCTCCCGCCAGCGGGAAAGGTCAAACAGTGGCTGGCCCAGCTCTTTGCAGAAGCCTGTGTAGAGTGGCACGTGTGAATGTCAACGTGTAGGTCACATGGTGCTTGCTGTTAGAGCGGTTTCCAGGTGGCACTTTCCCACTTTGCATCGTTGCCGTTCCCAGCACTGCGACACTCACCGGCAGTCGGTCGACCTGCTGCTGTCTGAGGAAAAGGGTAAAGCTCAGTGCGAACAGTTACTCTGGGGCGAGAATCTCCTAGCTTGCTGGGGTAGTCTGGAGATTCAGCTGTTTTTTTTATTATTATCATTTCCTTGTTTTTGGTTCTATTTTTGCTTGCACACCTCTTGTTCCAGTTGGTAATTGGTCTTAAATATCAACCTACCCCCCCTTGACAATAGGACAATTAATACTTCGCCTAAAAAGGTCAATTTGCTATACCGTTTGACCACAAGATGTCATAGTTTTGCACTTAGCGTGTGACCAAAACAAACCGACTCCCTGCAGGTCCCGGTGCACCAGCACTGGAGACTGCTGCATGAAGATTGAACACGTAGCAGCTCCAGATGAAGCTCGAAATGCAAAACTACGACATCTAGTGGTCAATGTGGTCAAATCATCTGGAAGGGCAGAGAGCCTGACAGCTTTAATGTCACAAACTATAATTACAATTCAACAGACATCACAGCATCGTGGCACGTGTGTGTGTGTGTGTGTGTGTGTGTGTGTGTGTGTGTGTGTGTGTGTGTGTGTGATTAAAGGAGCAAAGAGACCGCACAGATGTCCACGCGTGCGCTGCGCTCGGCCGTGATGAGTGACCTTTGACGCTCACGCAGGTGAATGTTTATATTTATGACTTCCGAGGCGCTGCAGTTTATCGGGCATGCTAAATTAAGCGGCATATCTAAAGCTGCTGCCGCTGCTGCTGCACGCACGGCGTCTCCGGGCTTCAGTGTGTAATTGACTGCCTGCTCGGTTGACTCGCGGAGGCGGGACCGTTCAGCTGAGTGATTGGCCCGGCAGCCGACTGCTCCGCTAATTGAGCGGCCCGGCTGTGGAGCGACCGGTCGGCTAAATGTTTCGGACGGCGGCGAGTGTTTCAGTAACGACGGCGGCAGGATCCCGGATGGCTCGTCGGCCGCTGTGGAGGGAGACGACTTGGCTGGAGGAAGTGGATGTTCTGCTGGAGAACCCAAACCGTGGTGGTTCCAAATTTCTGGACGGATTTGTTTTTCTTTTCATATATTTGAGCAACAGGAAGTTGTTGTGAATACCCATCATCTATCATAGAAACCAACACACAATTTTCCATTTCAGTCCCTTATAATAAAATTATTACTTATTATATTTTTCTTTTTTTCATTTTTATTTACTTATTCATTTTTCAAAAATACAACTAAAGACGGAGGGGTTGTGGTCACACTGGCTACACCAGCTGTCAGAGTTCTTGAGGTTCGGTCCGAGCCGCCGGGCTGACGTGCAAAGCGCAGCCCCGTGATTGGCTGCCACTTAAGCTGAAACGCTGGGCTCGCCAGGCTTTGACATTTCGCTGTGAATGAATGAACAGGCACCGATTGGCCAGGACTGATTTCCAGCGGGAGGCAGATAAATGCAGCCACACACACACACACACACACACACACTGTGTCTATCGAAACTATCACATCATTCCGTTTTTCTTTTCAAAATGTCATTTTTTTATATTTTTTTATTCTTTGAAACCAATTATCCAACAGATTATTATTATTTCCAACCTTTCAATGCTTTCACTGAAAAAAAAAAAATACAATTCTTTGAAAATCAGAAGATTCAAATTCAAAAATGACACAAAAGCAGATCTACGGCTCACTGCAGGCAAAAAATAATCAACTGCATTCATTAATCTGTTTTCAAATTCACTACTTTATTTTTTTATTGTTTTCGACCGGTGAAGGGGCGACTGCTACGTCAACTGTCTCCTCCTGCACTTGGACAGTTCCTCCCTCATCTTCACGACGTCATGTCATGGAACTCACCACAGTCGGAAACGGTTTGCTGCAGACGCGACACACACAGCCCAGCACAAACACAGTCACACACCACACACGCAGACGAGCCACTTCGCGGTCTGGAGTCACGCGACAACCCGCCCGCAGCGACTCGGCAGCTGCGTTCCGCATTTTAACCCCCCGTCATCTCTCTCCCTCGTTGGCTTGAGCCGGTTTTGTGAGCTGATGAAGGCGGCGGCGGCAGCAGGAAATGAAGAAGAGCCGCGTTGGCGTCGCAGCGGGGAAAAGCTAAATTGAAATGTCATTTTGTATTCAGGACGACAAGCGTGTGCGTGCGTGCGTGCGCGCGCGTGGCTGAGTAATTTAGTGTTTAGCTTGCGCGTTTGTTTACCGGCTGTGGTTTATTTTTCCCGCACGCAGCACAAAATAATCAGCGTGAGAACAGAACGTTTACATTGTAAAGACACTGGCAAAAAAAAAAAAACAACAACTGCTGGCTTGACTCTTTGTTCATGTTTCTTTGTGCGATTTTGTGCTTCGTAAACGCAGCAAGCTGCGTGACTTGTGCGTCGGATCTTCGATTGATTTGCGCAGCCTGGCGTTGTGTGTCTGTCTGAAAATCTCCGAATCTTTTCCATTTTGTTAGACCCAAATCCGCCATTGTGTAATTAAGATCGACCTACGTGTGCGTGTGTATGTGTGTGCGTGTTGTAATGTTTACTACCCAGGACACACACACAAGCACACGCACGTTCGCAATAGAAACCTTGCAGAGGGGACGTTTTTCTAAATGAATTCTTTATTGTTTTTGCTGTTGTTGTTGTTGTTGTTGTTGTTTTGTTTTTTTGTGCCCTCTCACACGCTGACACTGTTTGAATCAGACCCTACTAGAAATTGAAAATAGCAACACAGGAGCTCAAACGATGGAAAGCTGTTGAACAGGCCTGGTTTGTGCTGTTCTCAGTCGGCAGACAAATTCCTTCAGTGTTTGGGCCTCATTCGCTGCTTCTTCTTCTTCTTCTTCTTCTTCTTCCTCCTCTCTCTTCCTCTCAGGCTGCGTGACAAATTGCCGGTAGCTGCAGGAAGGAGGACGAGCAGGTTGTGGCGGCGGCGGCGGCTGCGGCAGCGTAGACAAGGCATGGCGAGGAGGAGAGGGAGGTCACGCAGGTCGGGGAACAGAACGGCTGCGCAAATGCAAATTCTTCCTCTCCGCTGGCTTGTTGATGAGCAGCAAAATGGTTTCGCTGGAGTCTGGCGGCGCGCGAGTTTCTTTCTCTCCTCCTGTGCCAACCTGGCAACCCGACACAGTGAACGGCCAATCACGACACGGGTGTTTGTTTGTTTTTTTTATTACATTGTCTTTTTGTTGTTGTTGTTTCTTCTCTGAATCCTTTTTCAGGGTTCCTGCTTCGGTGTTTTTCTTTTCTTTTCTTTTCTTTTGTTCTCTCCTCCAGGTTCCAGAGTGAAAGCTGGTGAATTGGAACACGTGCAGCGGAGTCGGAGGAGGGATCACGTGATCTCGACTGTTTCAGGTGGTGTTTCAGTTCCTGCAAATGGAAGTCTCAGTAAAACTGCAACCTAAAAGCACAGCTCTGCACTTCTTCTGGAGCAAACACTTCACTTTGCTCGCCTGTGCACTCGCAGTGCAACACCAACAACAACAACAACAACAACAACAACAACGAGCAGCAGGCTGATTGGATTTCAGTGGGCCAGATGCGCTTTTCGAGGCCCGGGCCGGTGCTTCACGCTGACCTGTTTCTCTTTGCGCTGCTTCACACGGTGGACCTGCTGTTAAAGCACGAATAAAACAATGTGAACAGGTCAGCTGGGGAGGCGGAACAGGCGGAAGTCTCGCTGTGTGCTGCAGTCGATTCCTCTCGGGAATTAAAGAGGTAAAAAATAAATAAATAAATAAATAAAATCAAAAGCTGCTTTATTAAGTTGTTGACCTGCTTGACAAAGAAAAACATTCTGTTCAACTTTCAAACATCCTGGATTGCATTATATAATTGTCTCAATAGACCTGAAAAAAAGCAGCATATTTAGCCCTCTGTTTACAGCCTCCTGCTAAAACTGACACCTTGTGCATGTCTTGGAGGCGGGAAACCTGCTTCAGGAGGTGCCCACCAAACTCTTTGTGACATCGTAAGAGGCTGGTTCCTGGAGCTGCATGTTGCATCACGTTAAGTGGAGCAGAAGTTAAGGATGGACTGGAGTGCACGGACAGGATGGAGATGCGGGTTGTTGTTGTGTGTTGTTATTTCAAAGTGCAACACAAAAATTGGGAATTATTATTTCAACTTGAGAGACAAGTCAGCTGCTGCTTTTGCTTTCTCGCCGGCTCAAACGCTTGTGAATGGAACCTAACCCTGGAAGAATTCCACAAACTGCTTTCTGACCCCATCAAAATTGCCCACCCGAACCACCTGCAGTCTGAGGAAGCAACAGAACCCCAAACCCTCTGATGTCACGTAGGACAGATCTCTCGGTTGCCCGACTCCCTGCATCGGCAGTGTTGTTGGGATTACTCCATAAAAGTAATCCAACTACCGATTACTGATTACTTCCACCAGAAACCACCAGAGACAATGAATTATTTTGCCACGGAAGACGAAAGATGCGGCTGCGTCTGGAGAGCAGGAGGAGGCTTTTCTGATGCCAACATAAAACTGGGATACGCTCTGACTTTTGTATTCTGCCACATTTCTATTCATTTATTCTATGGCGCAGAGCTCGGTGGTGAATTATACGACGGCAATCAGCCTTTCGGGACGGATAATTAAGTCGTAAATGACATTAACGAGCCGACTGTGGCTTCAGCGCCGCTGCGTCGCTCTTGGATCAATGCGAAATCTCGTGTTTATTTGTTGTTGTTTTTTTTTAAATTAGAGATGAAATGTGAGCGCAGCTGTGAATTTTTACGGCCGCTGAGCTGACCGTCCACCTCCATTATTTTTCGCTAACCTTCTGGAGTGTGTGTGGTGCTATGACAAGAGAGTCAAGTACAAATAAAAACACAGGCAAAGAGACTAACTTTGCTCCCAGACTGCTTCTCGACTGGTGGATTCCCACTTCCTGATCCTTCAGGGAGGTTTCCGCCCTCAGTGTCACGACTTTACGCTGCAAGTCGCGAGCAGTGGCGGCTGGTGACTGAAAAAAGAAGTCGTGAAAAAAGTGTTGACGCTTTGTTCGAAAGGGCAGAATAATAATCTCCACTAAAGCGAACTGCCTCTGCTCGTCACGTGCCGCCGCCGCCGCCGCCGCCGCCACCGCCGCCGCCACCGCTTCCGACTTTGTGGGAATATTTATTCACCCCTGCAGAAGAAACGCTAATCAACACACTGAGTCTCACCCTCCCTCTCTCTCTCTCTCTCTCTCTCTCTCTCTCTCTCTCTCTCACTCTCTCTCACTCTCTCCTCAGTTTTTATCTTGCGTGATGTGTTTTGATATTCGCACCCTGACAGAATGGGAGTTCCTCAGTAGTGGCAGAGACGCGCGCTGGGACTGTCACACATCAAACACACCTGAAGGATGAGCCGAATTATTCCTCCCTCCATCTCTGCCACTTTGTCTTTTTTTTTTTGTTAGCGCTCAGCCTTTGAAGCAACAGACTGTGGGGCGAGCAGGCAGGCAGGCAGGCAGGCAGGCAGGCAGGCTGGCAGGCAGGCTGGCAGGCAGGCAGGCAGGCAGGCAGGCAGGCAGGCAGGCTGGCTGGTAGGTGGGCGGCGACGCGTTCAGGCCCGTCGGGTTGCAGTGTTGAGATCTTTCTGTCGGACCGGATGATGACGTCACGTCGGGATGCGTCGAGTCGCTGGGCCGCACAGAGATGCAAATAGCAAAGCGGTGACTTCATAGCAAATAAGACAGAGAGCTCCGATGTTGCTGTGTACTGCGCAGTGCATGTTGTGCGAAAGACTTATTGACTGCACAATGTAGAAAGAAGAAAAGACATTTAGTATTTTGATACATAAACTGAATAGAAAAAAAAAATCGTTTAAATCCTCTAAAGTATTTTAAATGTAGATTCGACCTTTATTTTGCAACGTAATATACAGGTGTCCCAAAAAAATCATTTCGCAGGGGCAATAATTTTGGTAATTCTTGTTGAACTAACCTCAAATTTTCACAGAATGTATAGAAGATCAGGATTTTCTATTTAATGTTTTGTTTTTGTTCTGTTTTCGGGTCGAGCCATGCCGTTCACTCCCAAGCACTTATTTAACACTTATGAAATCAATCCCATAACACACTTATGATGTTCAACACCTGAACTGTTCAATTTCATTGAGCTAGACTTAGTAGTTTTCAAGATAATTGCTTTTAAAATGATGTCAATTTTGTTTGTTTTTTTGGGGGGGGGGACTCCCTTTATTATTATTCCACTCATGGGCAATAAGAGCTCATTTCTTGGTGGGCGGGGTCAGCCCAGTCACCCTGGGGAAACAGGTAGAGGAAGTAATCAGAGGTATTGATTGTTCTGTGTTGTCGTCACATTGCAGCATATCAGTCATACACAGTATAATATATAAACCCCCCCCCCAGTTTGTGGCTTCAGCTCTGACTGAGCACTACTCTGGCAGCAGAATCCCGGGGTGCTTTGCCGCATATGACGTTACATCTGCTGTGTGCGTTCATCACTAATTAACGCCTCTTTATAATCCCTGCTGCTGATCTGAATTAATTACTCCTCCATTAACCTTATGATATATGTGTGGAACGTGTGATGAAATGCTCGCACCGGATGTCTGAAGCGGCGCTGGCGGCTTTTCTCGAGCCGCCGCGGCTTCCAAAGCCCATCATTATTGTGCCGAGTCCTTGCGAAGGGGAACCTTGAGTCTGTGAATAACCGACAAAAGCCCGAAGAAGAAAAGGAAGAGGAGTGTGTTTATCGCATTATTTTTTTTAAATCCCTTCCATTTGGCTTTAAATACAGACACAAAACAATTCCATTAAAAAAAAAAACTATTGAACTGAATCCTGATGAAACGGCTCAGCTGCAATTGATCCAAGTCACTGCGCAACGTCTTTGTCAAATGCTTGAGCAGTGACATCAAGTTCCATCAGTTTAAAGTTTAAAAAGTATTTTTGCCCCATTAATCCCACATCACCGAGTGTTAGTGCTGAATCCAGCACCCAGTTTATTTCTGAGGTGCCAAACATATATTAGCGGTTTGAACTTCACTGATCTAAATTGGAACAAAAGCTTTGATTAAAAGTAGCAACACAACACAATGCTGACACAACTCGACAGTATGATTGAAAACCTCTCCTCTGCAGTGACGACACCATGGGACAATTTTTGGGTATCGGCAAATCGCTAATGTCCGCATGCTAAAACAAGCAATATGTTGAGCACGCATGAGCCCAGGTAGGCGTGAAAATGATCCAACATGTTGTTGGACTGAATTAAAAGCAAAATATCCCTCTTCGTCTCAAAGGTGCCACGCCACGGTGGAGCGACAGCCACGGCAAAATTGGACCTGCAGGAAGCTGGTTTGTTTTGGTTGGTACATGCTGCACGAAACTATGACATCTAGCGGTGAAATGATGTATTGCTGCGTTTCCGTCATTTTTACGCTGTACGCCGGCATACTGCTGGGTCAAGTGGGCTCAGGCTGAATCCGCCGCTGGTGGCAACCGTAGCGCAAGTGGGAGTATTTATCACGAGTGATGCGCAGCAATGCACTCAGATGTCCGGCTTTGGCAAAAGTCAACTTTCGTGTCGCAGCGGAGCAGCTGCTGACGCGGCTCAGAGAACATGACCACCGTGTCCCTCCACCAGAGTGGAGAGCAGGCATTTAAAATTGCGATGTAGTGTTTGTGTGTGTGTGTGTGTCTGTGTCTGTGTCTGTGTCTGTGTGTGTGTTTGGCAGTCCGCTGAGCTCACACACTTTGCAATCGTCGGGTCAAATTTCCCCTAATACACATCACCTTAGAGGAGGAGGAGGAGTCACTGTCACGCTGTCTTCAAATCCTCGGAACCCATACGTTGAAATATCTCGGTGCCCGGAAAGATGTCATTCTCGTGTTATTACAATAGAATTATCATACGTGCAGGCGGGTAGCTGTCATTGGAATAACCTTGAGTGGCAGCGCTGCGGGAGACCCGGGAGAGAATAGCGGAAGCTCATTAACGGACAAAGGGGGAGGAGCAGGTTCTCGACTCCCGCTGTAATCCCTGCTGTTAGCGTGGCTGATAAGCTAATGGACGGAAATGTAATCAACACGTGTGATGTGAAATTTAACACTGTGTAATCCCGATTTATTATGCAACTAATCCAGCGAACTGATCTTTGTCTAGTCGTTGAATGATGGCCATCCTTCTTTCTTTTTCTTTTTTTCCGATTTCAAAAGTGTTTTGCCACACAGCATCTGCTGCAGCGACGGCCTTGAAGAATTCCAAACGGTGGCCTCATTGCCGCAGAGGCAGTGAGGGACACGCAGTAGCTGCGAAACATCTTTCTTCCCAAATCTGAATCCTGTCTTCGGTGAAGCCCCACTGGGAGACGACTTGACTGGAGACCAAGCCGAGAGCAGAAGCAGCTGATGTGGGAGCTTTGAGCGTGGCCCCACGTTTAGGTCACGAAACTGGCTTTCAGTGTGTGTGTGTGTGTGTGTGTGTGTGTGTGTGTGTGTGATATCGATCGGCCGACAGATGAAGACAAGAACTCGTAGGCTTCCGCTCCACGGAGGATTTTTAGAGAGGTGGATTGTGGGATGACTGCAGGTAGGAAGAAAAAAAAAAAAAACATGAGCCGCTCGGCCACGCAAGGACGCAGGGAGTTTGGGGGAGGGGGGATTCCCAGACTCCCAGGCGTTTTTTTTTTTTTTAAAGGTGACGTTTTGATGTCTCGCCTCAAACACAATGCTAACTCGGTTGTTGTGTTATCCACGGCTGCTGATACCTGCGAAGCCTCTCGCCCACCACCTCATCATGTATCTGAGGGTGTGTGTGTGTGTGTGTGTGGAGAGGTTAGCTGATCTCTCAGCACTGTGGCGCTGCTCTGTTTTGTTTGTTTTCTTTCTTTCTTTTTTTCGCGGCTACGAAACAAAGTGTCTCACATGAAATGTGATTCCTTGACACCGATGAGTTGTTTTTTTTTTTTTTTCACGCTCGCCGAATAAAGGACAAAGAAGGCATCAGTGTGGAAAAAACACATCTGTCCCTCACGCCCACTTTACCTCTCTCTCTCTCTCTCTCTCTCTCTCTCTCTCTCTCTCTCTGCGGTGAAGCACACAAACAGCTTGACAAAAACAAAACAGCAAATCTGTTATTTTGTTGGTCCTTTTTTGCGTTGGGGTTAGGAAGCACTGTGGCTGCGGCGCAACACCAGCGCTTTGCAATGCTTTGGCGCGAACAACGGGATGCTGGATGGCTTGGCTTCCAGCTCCAAAGTGATATTCATCCATCTTGCCAACCTCCAACCAGAGGCTTTAAATCAGGACAGCAGGTCTATTTCTCTTTTGAAATGTGATACAGCCGCTGTGGGCTCCCCTTTAAAATCCGCGGCGAAAGAGAGGAAGCCACCACCGTTGCTGGACAGAGGGTTCCTCAAATTGCCTTCCGAGTTTTGCCTTCTCTTTCCGGAAAACACTTTGGAAGGACTGTTTGCCAGATGGATGAGAAGATGGAGCCAACAGCCACCGCCAATAGTGCCTGGAAGATTGAGATGAGATTAGTTCATTGGACGGTTCCAAGGAAAAAAAAAATCTCTCTTTCAACCAGCCACCAGGGGGAGCTGACGCTGGCATGGTCTCAGAGAAGTGTCTTCGTGCCGGGCCGTGGCGTGGCGTTGCAGTGGACGTAAAGGGGAGAAGAAGATGGCGGGGGGAAGGCGAAACCCAGGCAGACGTCAACTTCTCTTCTGACACGGCGTCAGTCAGGCGGAAACAGGAAGTGTCGCTCTTCTGGCAGGAGGGATGACGCTGATACAAAGTGAAGTAACGGCGAACCAGCAGCGCACGCCCGGTGAGTGGGAAGCCGGGGAACAGGATGAAGAAGGAGAAGCCGGCATGAAGGAGCGCCCCCCCCCCCCCCCCTCCACCCCCCGCCCCCGGGAGGAGGGGCTGCACTCGGACTCCAAGCTCCATTTTTCTGTCTCAGAAATTTCCAAGTTCCTGTCTGAAGGCGAGAGGCCGGCTGATAGATGTAACACACGCAGACAAACTACAGCCTGAACAACAGCATGGCCCCTCCGGCCGCCACTATGTTTTTAATTACGGTAGCACCCCCACCCCCTCCCCCCCCTCATCCCCCACCCACCCCCCGCAAAAAGGCATTTTAGGATTTTATTTTTTCCACCTTTGTTTTGTTTTTTCTTCCGTGTTTTGACGCGGCAACAAACAACAAACACGCGGAAACTCTGGCAGCGTTATTTCACCTCGACAACCAGTCAGAGAGGAAACCTTCAGGACGGCGCTGGAACAAGTTGCTGTTAATAAATCCAAATCTCACACAGTCACACACACACACACACACACACACACATATATATATATATATACATATATATATATATATATTAAATTGTAAAAACTGCACATGAGTTTTTTTTTCTAAGTTGTAGAAAAGTAAAAAGAAAAACATGATATGATGCATTTGGATGATCTAAACTCTCACACTTTTTTAAACGTACATATTTTGTGGTCGTCATGTTCCTTAACTGACAAGAGGGTTTTGCCTTTATCATAAAATGATCATTGTTACTGTTTATCTTCGCAAGAAATGTGGCGTTTTGAGACGTGGCCTCATAATCCTGAAAGTAAAGCACAGTTTTGATGGGTATATTCACCGTAAACTACGCATGTCAGGATGCCGAGGTAGTTGCTGTTGGGGATTTTTTTTCTAACCTGGCGTTTCTCATTCGATTCACTGACTTGGCTTTCCAAAAGTGGTCAATGCACCCAAGTTAAGACCCTATTTTCTGACGCCGAGGCCTCAGTTTCTGCTGCAAGCACTGACTGAAGGCCACCAACTCTCTGATTTACAGCAATACAAACAGGTTCAACCTGTGTGCAAGAAGCATTCAGACCAGTGTGCGAAATGCAGGGGACTCTGGGGGGTCGGATCCAGCCGATTAACCTATGAGAACCCCTGAAAGCTTCAAAATAAAATTTGTAAGGAATATACTGCACGTAACAATCAGGTGGATGCAGTATTTCCCACACTGGTTCAGACCCAAATCGAACATTCCGTTGCTTCAACAATCAAAGATGACTTGGTTTCAGACGCTAGATTCAGACGCTGGATTCCCTCATTATTTATGATCATTATTGTTGTTCTGCAACCCTGCAGTCGCCCGCAGAGCAGCCGGCTGCACTGCAGAGAGGCAGAGCAGAGACACCTTCGCCGCCGCGAGTTCGTCCGGTGCAATTTGCCCGCGTGGGCCGAATGCGTGATGAGCTTGGCCGCTGAGGTGCGGCGGCGGCGCAATTACACCGTCCTAATTGTGAGCGGTGAATAAGCGGAGTGATTCCTGCAGCGAGGCACTCTCGCCATTAACGCCGTCTCAATTACAATTATCATCGACGCAATTATCCCTAATGTATTCCGCCAGCCTCTTCTGTTCCCGACGTCCCACTGGCTCTTCCAAACAGGGCCAAGACGGAACCCGATTCATTTATGGGAAGCATGTCATCGCTACTCAAATGGAATTTTTTTTCCCCTTTTTCCTGTCGAGTTTTTATTATTTATTTCCTCCTCATTTGTGCACTCATTCCTATAATAAGTTCTTAATGAGGATTTCTTTCTGCCCCCCCCCCCCTCCTAGTTATAATTGGGTAGATGAGCAAGATGAGGACATGACCCGCATTCCACGCAGAGGGTCATCTTGAGAGCTCCTGCTTTCCAAAACGTGCTGTTGATGCCTTCAGCAGGCGGCTGGCATGCATAGATAACTCTGTATGTGTGTGTGTGTGTGTGTGTGTGTGCGTGTGTGTGTGTGTGTGTGTGTGTGTGTGCGTGTGTGTGTGTGAGTGTGTGAGTGTGCACTCTCGGACTGAGGCTAAGTTTGAATGTGACCGATACGGTCAAGTCTCTTGGTGGTGGCCAAAGCGCTGGTCTGGGGCCCTGAAGGGGTCCCACTGGAGGGTTTCAGGGTCTCCAGCAAAACCAAGAACTAGCACAACTCCTGTTGTGGATTCTAAAAGTTCTTCTGCTGTATTGGGACTCTGAGTTCCAGTCGAAGGGACGTTTGCTGTCTCTAATTAGATCAACTCAGACATGGTGCAGTTTTTGTTTCTTTACCGTGGAAAAAAAACAAGTGTTAATACATTATTTATTTTAACACATTAAAAAACCTCGTAATGGCGCTGTTTTTTTTTTAATTTTACATTGTTCTATTGCGTTTTCCTCAGTTGATTATTTCATCCGAGTTTCTGCCTCTCTGATAATGACATTGGCTTTAATGACATTGACAGGTTTGTGCTAGCTGGGTTTTTATTATTATCATTATTATTATTATTATTATTATTTAAATCACATGGTGAACTACGTCCAGGAATGAAACGCTGACTGACTCGTAGACACTGAGGGTGAATTTCCCTTCAGGCCACTGCTGGACATGTGCAGCGGTCGCATGTAATCATGGTGGCTGTGCAGCTGCTCGGCGCCCTCTACGTGTTGCTCCTGTCACGCAATCAGTGAAATCGCTCCCCTCTTTCATCCGGGATGAAATGACAGGACTTTTGAAATGCAAATGGAGGCCCAGGAGAGGGCTTGTGGCTCAACCCCCCCCCTCCGAACGGCATGCGGTGGGAAAAGGCGTTTCCTACACAAACCGCCTTTAACTCAATCACTGAGGTTCATCAAGAAGGATCGTGCTTCCTGGTGCCACTGAGAGTTGTTAAGCAGCAGCTTCTGAACAGCTGTTTTTTTTTATCGATCCTATTTTCATATTGCTGTGACAGGAATTCTCACAATTTGGCAAAAATCTGTGTAAGTGGGAGGAACGGTTGAATCAACAAAGATCGTCAATTGTCACGTAAAATCATCAAAAACTGCAATAAAGACGTTGTGCCTCAGGAAAGGGCGACTGAGCCCTCGTTCAGTTTGCAAAACAAAGGGGGAAAAAAAATACTGCGAACACAGATTTATCTCCTCTGAAGCTGAGGTGACAGCTGCTGCGCTGCAGGTCAGTACATTTTTATGAAGGTAATGGCCTTCAGCCATCTTTGTGTCCCCGTGCTACAACTTCCCCTGCTGGACGGGGCCTGTTGGACACTTCACCGTATTTCTGTCAGAGGTTTGCTGACGGCGCCGGTGAGAAAATCTTCTCCAAGGCCGTCACCTTCCCCATCCAAGTTTGTAAAAAGAGTTTGACGTCCGTCCCCAAACCCACCACTGCATGGACATGGACAATCTGAGATCTGAGGTCATGGAAATGTCATAAAGAGCAACAACGGCAGTGTTGGGTGTTGAAAGGCGACGGAGCTAAAGGCGAGAGATACGTCGGTAACAAATGAAGGAAAGAAGAAAAGGGGAATGAATGAATTCAGTTTAGTCCCCAAAATCAAGAAAATTTTAATTTGAATAATTTTTGAAAACCGGTTCGTTTTGAATCCATTATGTTGTGTGTTAGGCCTTGGAGTTGGCACATCATGGCAGCAAGTCACAAACTTGCAAAAAACAAATTGAGTGATTTGACCCACTGGCAGTGGCAGAGCTTCAGTTCTTTGCCTTTTTCCAAAAAGCCGGTGGAGAAAAAGGTGCAGCGGCTTAGCAACAGTTTACCTGCACAGCCTCGAACAGCACTGAGGGTGCGTTTCCCTGTTTATGAAAAAAAACAACACTGTCGATTAGTCAATGAAAGTCCTACTGTGTTTCTTCACATGACTGGATCTGAGTTCCCAGTTTGTGGCTCAGTGATAAGACTCCACCGAAGGGCCTCACATGGCTGCACTGCAAGAAAAAGCCACGGGGGGGCAGTGTTAAGGAGACTAGCCTTCATTTTGACTTTCGTCATCTCGATTGTTGGTTGCGGAGCTTCATGGCTCAAGACTTAATCTTTACAACTGCACAAATTCCAAAATAATCTGCGGCAGGCATCAGTAGCACCTGAGCTCCCTGGGGCAGATTCATCCAAACATCTTAAAGCGCGTTTGTCTGATGTTGGTTGGTTTCGGGCCAAATTCCCTGACACCTTTCGAAAAAAAGCGCTTCCAAAGCAACAAGGCGATCAAAAAGGAGTCGGGCCGACTCACCCAACGTCTCCGGGCCAAAGAAAAAGGAGGAGGGAAGAAGAATGGCGCCGCCTCCTCCTGCTCTCTGCTTCCTCTGATTAATGAACCCTCCAGCTCAAGGATATATTTATGTAACGCACGCAGATTCATCGCGTGCCTTTGTACCCTGGAGCCGAGCGCCGCTTCCCCCCCCCCCCCGCGTTCGTCCTCTTCCTCGTCGCGTAGTCAAATTTTAGAACCATCCGTCACGGCACAACGACGCGCAATCGACGACATCCATCACCCCGACGCTGCGCTAAGGCGACGTTTCCGCGACGCGCCAAAGATACGCCGCCGTCTTTATTATGGCGCCTTCCCTATCGCGCGCGGCATCAATCACGGCCGCTGTAAAGGAATTAAAGGACGCAGGCTTTATTTGAATTTATTAGCCACAGCATCCATCAGAGTTGCAGGTAGGCCGCAGGAGCGCCGCGCGAGTCGTATTCACGGGGATCTTCACACAATGCAGTCCGGGGAGCGTCGTCATCAGTCAGTGCTGCCGCTGCCGCTGCCGCCGCTGCTGGGACTGGGCTAGTTCAGGTGACTAACGAGACGGTTCGCTGCACTTGTGACGTGGACGCGGCGCCGTCATTTTTCAGTTCGTCAGACAAAAGGAACGAGAATGGAGGGATCCATAAAAAAAAAACTTGTGCCTTGAGACCCATAAAAAAAAATGGGCGGCGCTTCCCGTCCATTCCATCAGATGGCTAGCAGGGGCCGCCAAAGATGGTTGCAAAAAGACTAAAAAAAAATGACTGACTGTCATCACACCTATTCAAGAAAAGTGTTACCAAATGTTTCTTGTTGGTCTAAATCGCTTGTAAATGATAATAAGTGAAAATGGCCATGAAGGTGTGAGCCTAGCTAAAACTTCGTAGCCAACTGTAGTCGGCCAACCAGTGGCTGGGTGGGCGGGTGTTGGAACTCCAATCACTGCTCGCCTCCAGTACCATCCACGCACCCAAATGCAGGATATTCCAGTTTTCAACCAACCTCGTCCCAACATCACGATGACTCCACCCACTTTTAAATACAGTCAATGGCCAGACGACTTCACCCACCACTGAAATGATAATAATAACCCGCATTAAATCTACTTATTGCAAAGCTTTGATTTGCTTCATTGAAGTAAATGAAAACAACGGTTAGTAAACAGGAGCTCAACCCAGCGTTTTTCAACCACTGTGCCGCAGCACACTCGTGTCGCGTAAGATAACGTCAGCTGTACTATGAAAAATTATCTAAGTTCACTTAATTGGTCTAAAAAAAAAAAAAAAAAAACATAAAAACATTCCATTGCGTGAGTGATTGTGCTTCAAAATGACTGCGAGCCTATTTTCCTCCCTGGTCATTAGCGTTGTGTGAATCTAAACAGAACCTGGTGTTATGTTGTGTGTTGTGTTTGCTATATTGTCATTATTAGGCTAAAACGTGTTCAAAGGTGTCTTTGGTTGGTGGTGTGCCATGGGATTTTTGTTCAATGTCAAAAATGTTCAGTGTCTTAAAAAAAAAAAAAGGTTGAAAAACACTGGCTTAACCTCCTTCTATTGCTTTCAGATGATTAGAAAAGCCCCACCGTATACACATCTGTTAAATTTCACCCGATACGTCTCAGAAACATGCAGGGAAGCCTGTCTGTCTGTCTGTCTGTCTGTCTGCCCACCGCGCAGGGAAGCGCTCGCCGTCACGGCTGATGCAACGCTCCGAGGCTGCTTTGCACATTTCGCCGCACAAATCCGACGTAGCGGACAGGTGGGGCTCCTGAATGACTTATTTAGTCCACCCTCGGCTGGGCCGCCATGCAGATGAGGTCACCGTGGATTTTCCGCGCCGGGTCCCAGTCGAAGAGGAACCATTACTCACCGGCAGACTTAAAGCCTTCTTTTATCTGACCCCAACAGCTACCCGCTGCCTCGCCGCCGCGCACCCACGGCCGGCCTTGTCGCAAAACAGATGATTTATCGCCGCCGCCAGGATGCAGACGCGGCCACTTAAAGTCCCAGTGGAGACGTCTCGTGTGTCTTTGTGTGATGTGCGACGCCGCCACCGCCGTACGTCTTCTGTGGTGGCTGGAAGGGCAACGCAGAGTGATTTCTTTTTTCACGAGTTGCGTCTCTATCAGAGTTTTTTTTTGCAAAATAAAAGTGATATTTCTAAAATTTCGACAAAGTACAATTGCAATTTGCAGGTGTTTCCAGTGAATGGTGTGAAGCGCATGAGCCGAAATTCTCGTAAAATGTCATCCCGCGAGATTTACGAGAATTACGTTTGCGTTTGTTAGTTTACGTTTGTTTGCCGTCAAGAATGGTCGGTAAATTTCTAATCTTTGACTACTTAAAATAATCCGTCCCCTCCTCCATTCAAACATAATGCGCCATTTTCATTTGAAGTGAACTGGTCACGTGACCCCCCCGTACGTCACGTCCGGTGAGGTGTTTCCATGACACTTTTGCGATATACCTCTACATCGATACGTCTGAAAAACCGCCTCATTAGAGCCTAAAAACCTTTCGGCGATGTTTGAGAAGTTTTTCAAAATGTAGGCGTTTTCATTGCCATTTTTTTTAATAGCGATATTCAGGTTTTGCGCAATTCTAGGGGTAATGGCGACGCAGCTACTGACATTACAACCCCCGTCGACAAACTACGTCGGCGGTGACGTCGGTGACGGAGCAGTTGCGTTGGAAACCTTCAAATGAACGGCAAAGATGATGTTCCTACTCTCATTTCCTTTACATTTTCCAAACAATACGGCGTATAGTTTTCCTTTTCTGATAAGCAACAGGCATCGCTGCTCATTTTGTCCCATGTCTTATGCTGTACGTATGTCTTAACGAGTACTAAGGAGTAATTCGTCTGCAACAACCAACTCAGGAAAGGCATCTAATAGGCATTCCCTGCCATCCAGGCGTGTTTAAGTAATAAACTAAACAGATGCCTTCAGCCCTTAAGTTTCCTTTATGATGTCATTGGGGAGACTTGCGCAGAAGCTTCAATGTTCAAATGCAAACGTAGATCGAAGGAAAAACCAACGAGCTCTTAGGCAACGGGGTGGCAGCGGTTTAATCCATTGCGCAAGAGAGAGCATGTCTCCATTATTTGCCGTTCAAATCAGCTCTTTGTGATGTCACAGCGGGCACTGATACCTCTCCCAGTTCAGTGACCTCAGCCTCACACTGTGTCTCGCCTCTGTGCTGTCTGGCTGTGCGACGTGGAAGCTTCCTCAACAACGCTCTTCAAAAAAAACCCAAAAACAAACGTTGTTTCCCTGTTTATCCGTCTCCGCCGTCTCTCTCCCAGTGGCGCTTTGCCGGGACGGCGGGAATCCCAGTCCACTTCCCGGCTCCGCCGCTCCGATTCGCAGAGCAGATTAACTGCGAAATGAACACTTAAGCCAACCGACGCGCCGACTGTCTGCCATAAATCATCCGCTTGCCGCTCGTCCTTGATGTCAATGTCGTCACGTCACACCGCTGCTCCCATGACACACACGCACACATGCATTTATCATGCTGTCTGTTTGTTTGTGACGCGTCCCGTGAAGGAACAATGAGGCGAGCGTGTCATGCGTGTGTGTATGTGTGTGTGAGTGTGTAATTATGGAAGTGTCATACAGCATACAGGCAATTACGCAGCGTGGGAGCGTGTTTGAATAGGTGAGCTGCGGTCTCATGGGAAAAAGTGGGGGTGGTTTGGCGGTGGGGAGGGTGAGACTGAAGTAAAATACATCATGTTGATGTTAATAGGCTGTATTGCACACACACAGAGTGGAGGGGGAGGGGGGCTCTGACAATCTCCTGTTCGGCTCCCCAAGACTTTGATACGCAATCAAACCAAGTCTGTTGTTGTTATTGTTGTTGGTGGTGGCGTTTATTCTTGACACACATCAGCTGAACCATAACAGGCCTGTAGAAAAAAAGGGAAATCTTGTTCGGTGTGACGAAAAGAAACTGAGAAAATCAACCGGCAGAATTCCTAAAATCCTTCCCATTTAAAGGTTACGGCTGTAATACTTAACATTTTGAAGAAGAAGCAGCGACATCAAGTGGTTACATTTCAGATTGTCTTTCACTCTCCCTCCCCCTCCTCAGCTTGCCAGTGAACTACTGCGACATTTGCACCCGGATACCTCGTCCACCTTCTTCTTTGTTGGTTTATTTGAAGACGCGAGTATTCACCCTAACTACGAAACGCAACGTCAGACGACCTGGATTGTCCACACCGGGCTTCCTTAGAAATATGGTGGTCTCCGTATTCTTGAAGGTAGGAATACCAAATTACTTTTACTGTACTGCGATTACACACTTTCATGAATGTATGTATAGGCAGTATACTTGGCCTTTACCAATGTAGAAATCATAAATCAAGCCAAATATGACACACTGGCTCTTTAACGCAGGCACCCGCAAAGACACTGCAGGAAGTCTTTAGAAATAGTGGAGGCAAACCCAGGGCCGATGATGGTGGTGAACCGTCTGTCAACCTCCATCGACTCTCCAGAACTTAAATTGCCATGAATCTAGGAGCTTGTTCTGTTTTGTTGTCATTGAAGAAGGTTACTGTCGGCGGTCGATTGGTCCGACGACAGCTTCTCTTTTTTTTTTTTTTTTGTCATTTCACTGTCAAAACACCTCCCATTTGTGCTAAAGCGGCTGCTGGAAATCTTAACATCAGCTGAGAAATGTTCTCCGCTGGAGGTCACCGAGACGGGAGAGCGAGGTGTCGGAGCTGTTTGGCAGGGTTTATTAAATCAAGACGTCTCGCAGGAAATAATCAAGCTGCGTTTATTTTGCTACTTAAAACACAGACACATTTTTTTCATGTACTTTGACAGCGAGGCAGATGCGCAAATGTGTTAATCAGTCGGAGGCTCATCTCGGCCGCGTCTCTGTTTGTTTTGCAGATAACGCCAATATCTTTTTGTTTCTCCCTGGGAAACGACGAGATTCAAAATTATCGCTCGATACAAGCCACAGTGACCTGTGTGCAAATTCATTCCTGGCTTCAGGGTCGCAGCCGGTAACACACACAAACACACGCACGCATACACGCGATGAGAGAGAGAGAGACTCAATCATGAAACTTAAAATTACAGTAATCTGCTGCAATGGAAGCGACTATGAAGCAGGATGTCATTTTTCTTGTTGCGTACTACTGAAAATACTTGAAAATGAATTCTTTGTTGCTCACAGGAGAAACTCGCATCTCATTTCAGTTACAGCTTGTTAGTTATTTAGTCGGGCAGAACTTTTTCCAAAGTTTTTATTTGTATTTCTTTTTTTTCCTTTTTTCTTTTTTTTTTTTTTTAATCAACTGCCAAATTAAATGCGCTGCTACGGTAACAACAGTTCGCTCACAGCGCAAACGCAGCCAAAGCTGCCGTGAGAATTCGAGGTCGGCAGGAAATTCTGAGCGAGGAAGAATCAGGATGCGAGATTGAATCTTGCTGGAACGGCTTGGTCTGATGTGAGCAAAGGAAATGTGGCGATTTATCTTCCATCACACAACATATTTATTCATCAAAATTTGATCTTTTTTCACGTTGAGATAAAATACCTTACATACTCTTCAAATGCATTCAGAGTTTGACTTTGACGCTACCAGCGGCAGCGGCAGCAGCGGTTCCACACTGCCGAACCACATATACCGATTCCCGTGTATACCATGGAAGAAAAACAACATGAACGTCTCGATTTAGTGCTCCGATGGGGGAGGGGAAGATAATTTAGGACGTCAGAACATCAGGGCTGTTTTTTTTTCCTCGTCTCTTTCACCATCGCAGGCCGTCAGAATTCATATCCCATCAGCCACGTGTGCTGCAGCTGCGTTGCCTTCATCTGACAGAACCGACAGCAGAGCTTCTCTCATGCGCTAAGATTGTTTGACAGCTTTTTCTCTCTCTCTCTCTCTCTCTCTCTCCCCAAAATTGCGCGAATCTCCGCCCTCGCGGCTTTTTACGCTCTGTGGTTCGTTTTCGATACTTGAGCTGTTTTCCCTCTTTATTTAATTTAATTCAGTTTGACCAATTTGGCAGACGGCTGGAACCTGTTGGCCTGATGGGTTAGAGTGTGCGCATGTGTGCGTGCGTGTGCGTGTGCGTGTGTGTGTGTGTGCAGTAAACTAACTGCTGAAGTGAGGTTGCCAACCTTGTCTATGTAGGCGAAGAAAATGGACATTTAATTGTGGAGCAATCAAGACTGAGAGCTTAATGGGACTTTTATAGCTTTACCCAGCATGCATCTCTCTCACTCTGTCCATGTGCTCCAGCATTGCCATCTACTTTCTGTAGTGTTGGGATCTTTTTTTTTGGTTGTTTTATTTTTATTTTTACCTCTCCTGAAATTCAGCCACTCCAACATCGTAAACTCTAAAATTCTGTTTAAGCCGTAATCCAAATTGGAGCATCCAGGGAGAACTCCAGCGGTAGGAGCCAGTTCCAAGCTTTTTGGTAGATGGTTAAAATATAAAAGAAAAGATCAGTCCACTTAAAGCCCGCTGGAAATTGAAACTCCCAGTAATCCATGTTCTATTAGTAAACCTCCCTCAAATGAGGAAGTTCCCTCCTCCTCCTTCTGCTTGTTAATATTTTCCTCTTGGGCCACCTTGTTTTTGGCTCTTCCAAACATCTGGAAGGTTGGCCACAGCATCAGTTTCAGCAGGGAGGCTAAAACTTCTGCAGACGGCTGTAAACAGAGGGCTAAAGATGATATGTAATGGAGATCTGTCCAGTTTTGGGGTTTTTTGGGATAAATTAAGTTGAAATGCTCGTAAACAAAGATCTCAAAATCGGTGTTGTATAAGAGTACATTTTAAAACTTTATGGCATTGATGCTTTTTCTTTTCACACACATGGACGCAGAGCTTCTTCGTGCTTCTCATCAGACTCGGCTCCACACTGCAGCAGCGGCGGCAGCTGTCTCTGATGAGTCTGGGCTGAGATGAGATTCCCCTGGAAATCCAATCTCGCCTCCTCCGCTGCTCTCCCGCAACTCTTCGCTGGTCGTGGTCGTACACCTGCGCCGTCGTGGTGGAGGGGGCTAAACCAGGCAGGGCCTGTGTGACTGACTTTGGGCTCTGGCGACGAGTTTGGCGGTATTAGAAATCTTTTTTCACTTCACATGCTGGTAGTTGGAGAAACTGAGTGCCTGGTGGGATCCAGCCCTGGTACAGGAAGCTGTCACTCCCTGTCCTGCCCCTTGTAGCAGTGTTCAACTTGACATCAGCCCGCCCCTCCTTGACATTAAAGGTGCAGGGAAGTTGGGGGGGGGGGGGGCTTTCTTTGTTTCTGATCTGCACCGTGTGCGTCAACACCGATCCCCGCCGCTCTTCTCTTTTTAAGTCGGTCATCAGCCAGCTTGAAAGGAGATTTTTCCAAAGCTCTCATGCTGGGGAAACCAAAAGAGGCGGGGTTGGGGAACGAAGGGGATGGCGGGGAGCAGCGAGAACCTTTCAAGTCGCTGAAATTAAACGAGACGCATGGGCGGGTCGGTGGAGGCACTGCGAGGAAGGGGGGGGGGGAGAAGAAAGGCGAGAGGCGTCCCGCCAGGCCTGCTGTTTGGAAACCCGCCGCTGCTGGAAACAAACTCCTCGGCTGTAGACCTGGTTTTGATTGATGCCGAAGTGAAGTTGAGCATCAACAGCAACAACAGTGAGCTGCCGCCTCAAAGGTGCGCAGAGCAAAGCGGCAGCATCTGAGACAGAAGGCGGCAGGGGAAAGAAATATCCCATAATTTCCTGGTTGCCTACATCACAGACGATCCTTCCAGATAATCCATTGACAAGACAGATTTCAGACTATTTGAAGGTTAAGTGTGTCATAATTAGAGATTTGAAGAAGAAACAGCGACATCAAGTGGTTAGATTTTAGATTGCCTCCCCCTCCGGAGCTTGCCAGTGCACTACTGTGGTGTGCGCACACAAACCTGAGTACCTCGTCCTTCTTCTTCTTTGGATTATTTGAAGACGTGGACATTCACCCTGATTACAAAACGCAACGTCAGGCGACCTGAATTGTCCACACCAGGCTTCCTTAGAAATATGGTGGTGAAAGATGGCAGCTGACTAGGAGCAAGAATATTGATCTGCAGTATGTATGTTCATATATATATGTGTGTGTGTGTGTGTGTACATATATATATATATATATATATATATATTGTGTCTTTTTCTTTGACTCCAAATCAGCTCAGTCTTCAATGAGTTCCACCAACGGTTGACCGTCAATATCTGCCACCCGTCTTGGCGCTCAGTCATTCCGACACACCAGCGACTCGGCATCCCCCCCCCCCGCCTCCCCATCACTCACTGGGGGTCTGTGACTGTGTTGTTGCTTTTTTCTCCCTTTGAGTCCGCCAAGGCGTTCCGGCCTTGTTGAATTAGCCGGCCGACGACACAGAGGGCCTCGCAAATTGCCTCCGTCGTGTAATGAAGTAATTCCAAGTCGATACTTTGGGACCAGAGGACGAATGTTTTTGGTGAGTGGCAGCGGAACAGGCCGGCTGATGTACAGGCTGCTGCCAGCCGGCAATTAGCTCCACTTTGCATCAATTGATTCGGCCACTGGGGCCTAATTTTTGCCATAATGACTTTTCGAGATTGCACAACATCGCTCCGTCACCGAAATTAAACATTCCCCCTTTTTTTCTTTCCCCATGTTTTATTACTCCGCCGACATGTGCAATATAAATACCCCCCATACTGCTCGCTGTGCAGACGTATTACAAGCTGCTTCGCTCATTTACTTTGTATCGAGTCATCTTTTTTTTTTTTTTATTATTTCAATTTTACTTGCAGTTTTAACTCGATCACCCCATGGGGAGCCATACAGCTTCACTTGTTCCTCTTCCATTAACTTAAACTGTCTGTTTCCACAGTTACACAGGGGCGGCATAAGCAACGTCAGACCTGAACGTGTGCAGGCGGAAACTGTGGGATTTTCTGCCGCCAACTCCCTTTTTTTTTTTTTCTTCTTTTTTTTCTCCCTGGAGACGATCACGTTTTGTTTTTTCCTTTTTGTTTACATGATGGGACTAGTTTACGAGGGAGCAGGACTCCACAGACGCATCACAGTCGGCAGGACAGTTGCCAGATTGTTCTCTGTTATTCCGGGCGGCACGTCATTCACGATGCTGGGAGAGAAAAAAAAAAAAGAAAAGAAAAACTACCGCAGTTCAATCGCTGGTATTTTGGCAACGTCAGCGTTAAAACTGAACTGGCATGCAAAGTGGAACAAGAGATTTTAAAGTGAGAGCGCCACCACTGATTGGTTTTTGTTGACAAAACTTAGCAAACAGCCACGTCGAGCGAAAGCAGGCAGTGGAATTCTTCTGAGCGAGGTAGCGTTCAACACAGATTCCTCTTCCAGCAGCCAGGTCTCACTTTGTGCTGTTCTCCGTGTGTTCATTAGATGGACGGAGCCACCACAAACTTTATTGACAAAAAGGCCGAAGAATTCTTTTCTCCGCGTCCTGACTTCTTTTTCAAAATGAAACACTTTCACGCACACAGTGAAATGGCCATGTGTGTATTGGCAATGTGTGTATTGGCAATGTGTGTATTGGACATAAACTCCTAGACAATCGAGTCGGTGTGAATAACACTTCCTTCATCATCTACACATCACTGCTTGACAAACCACCACACAGCCCGATAGGTTTTCTTGGACGTGGAGAATTCCGACTCCTTCCAACCTGCTGTTTAATTCTCCCAGGTTGCTCCCTGACCAAGTTGCAGTTTGTGGCAGTTGCTCATTTTTCCATATGGAACCCAGGCTGACTCCTGCTGGCTTAAGGAGGCTTCCTTGCTCAGACGCTGCCGGTGCCGCTGCCGGTGCCGGTGCCGCTGCCGCCACCAGCAGGTGGGCTTTTGTGGTCATAATCACATTTAAGGACTTACAGCTTGGCGCCAGGTTGCCACTGTGGCCGTTGTCGTGTGATTTAAATCTCCCACCATCCCATTTTCCGCCACCCCCTCCATCTCTCTCAGCCTCCCTTAGCTCCGCTCCGTCTTCCAGCCTCATGAATACTGAGCGCCGCATCAAATATTCATGGCGCCGGCGTGCAAAAGGAGGGGGGCGGGGGGGGATTGGGGGCGCGCTCACGCACACGCACACGCACGCACTCGTACGTGCATAATTGGCCCGCCTCCTCCGCCGCTTGCACTTTAGCGCGCGTAAACAGGAGCGCGTTTGTCCGCCGCCACAGAGGGAACCCGGCTGAGGGCCGAGTGCACATCAAAGTTTAATGCGGCGGCGTGTCCGGCCTCGAGTGCGGCTGCGGCCGCTGCGCTGCATCTCTTTCTCCTCCTCGACTCACAACCATTAAAGTTTAATCTCGGGGATGTCGAGCGGATTTATTTTATCGGGCCGTTTGCAGGCACCTGTATTTTTACACTCCCTAAATATTTAAAACATTTGCATATCCCCGGGGCACGACGGGCATCGGTGTAATCATCGCCATGATCACCGCAGTGGGCAGAAGTGGACGGCCGGCCGATGCCAGGCTGCGGGTTTGTATTTGTCACTGCACCGGGTTGTTTGTCATGGCAACCCCAGCACCCGGCGGAGTCTGGTGCAGATCTCGCCGCTGTGCACACACTCAACTTGTGCAGAAATTAAGAAAACATCTGAATAAGGTAGAAGTGATTTATGAGATAGTTTGTCTGTTTGTTTGGGTGTAAAAGGTACAGATTTCAACCTCACAAGGCAGAAAGATTTCTGAGATTTCCCATCTGAAAAGTCCATGGGACGCTCAAATCAGATATTTTGGATTATTACTATCATTTTTTGTTTTTTCAGAAGGTCCGAATATAAACGGACCAATCAGGAAGGAAGCAATAGCAATGGGCGTGGATTGGATAAAAAATTGAATTTTTTTGCATAGTGGATGTTCCACTGTGGTCAGTGCGAAGAACTGAAAGGCTTTTTTTCTCAGCTTTGGCTTGTTGTGAACTTCAGTAAGCAGTTCTATCTTTGAAGGCTGATTATTTCTCTTCCAATATGTGAAAATATGTATTATACAAGTCTAATCTTGGGGCAGATTTACCGCATTTACACCAGAGGAAAGTTCCCCAAACTTGGCGAGAGAAAATGTCTGTCAGTCTTCAGCAGGAGAGTCACACTTTGGCAAATTACAGCTGGTAACGTAACATCGTTCTGTGGGGTCGCCGCCTCTTCTCCCATCGCGCTGTCTGCGGCCACCGTTGACCTTTCGACCTCTCTCTCTCCCTCTGACTGAAGGACGAGAGGCGGGCGGCGCCTCCTTCCCCTGTGAAAATGAGAGCGTGGCTGAGAGAGAAGCCAGGTTTTGTTCCGGGGAGCTTTAAGGTTTAAGTAGAGGAACACAAAGGCCTTTAAATGCAGGATCAAAGTGGCGGCGGAGGATGTGTGTGTCCACGGGAAAAGTGGAACAGAGGGAGGAGGACAACGCAATCAAGGCGAGTGAAGAGAGAGGCGAGAGAAAAAGGAAAAAATTAAGTGGACACGGTGTAGGGTTTTTTTTTTTTTTTTTTTCTTTCTTTTTTCCCCACAAAGGATTCAGAACGTTCTCGTCTATAATTAACGCCCTGCTTTTGAAGTTCAAGTGGGCTTCAAAAACTCCAGAAATACTCAAAATGTGCGGCCAAAAGTGAGTGGACTGTGCTGCGTCTCCTTGTCTTACCCTTTGTGCACTTCATCATCTTAAAAAACACACACGCAACTAAATAATGTTTAAAGGCCCCTCCCCCCAAAAAAAACCATTCAGAATATAATGCAGGAAACATCGCATTTGGCCCTGTGTTTGCAGCCTGCTGCTGAAGCTGACGTTTGGTCGGCTCCCCCACTTGTTTGGAGGAGGACAAAATGAAGGCGGTGTCAGAGGGCAGAGCCAACAGCTGCTTGGGCTCGAGGCCTGTAAAACTGGAGGAGGCGTCAATGAGATATCAGAGCACTTTGTGACGTCATGACAAGGTGATTCCCGGAACTGCGTGTTGCAGCTGAGACCGTCTGGAAATGGGAACCTGAAGTAAAAAGCTGCGTTTCCATCACCCCTAGAATTGCACAAAGCCTAAATATCGCAATAAAAATAAAATAGAATATTTTTATTTTAAAATAAATATCTAAAATATTAATGGGTAATGGAAACAGCTGAACTTTGTGAAAAATATTCTTCTTCTCACTTCTCAAATGTCGCTAGAAGATTTTTAACTATTAATTTAATTTTCAGACGTATCGATACAGAGGACGTACGGGGTCACGTGACCAGGTCGCTTCAAGTGAAAACAGCGCGCTATGTTCGGACAGAGGAGGAGACCGAGTCTTTTTACAAGTCATCAAAGCGAAACATATGCGCTTCGCACCGTTCAATGGAAACACCTGCAAATCGCAATTGTACTTTGTTGACTGAACCTTTTGTCGCATCTCGCAACCTCTGAACGCTCGGATGACATCAGGCTGACAGGAGTTAGCCCGCTGTTTGACGCCCCGTCCTGCTGTCACGACGTCCGATCTGACAAGGCGGCGCTGGGCTTCAAGCGTGGCTGCGTACATGACAATGATGGTTTGTGTGTGTGTGTGTGTGTGTATGAGCATTGTGAGTAAAATGCTGATTAGCAACAAAAGAGCTCACACACGCACACAAACACACACACACACACACAAGGACACACACGTCGTGTGACCGTCGTGATTGTTGTCTTTGGCGATCCGCCCGGCGACACCGTGCTCGGAAGGGCCCGACTCGACTCCGACATCGTCCGTCAAGGCGCCTGCCGGAGCCGACAGGTGTCTCCCGGTCGCCGTGGCAACAGAGCCGGCTGATAATTCACCTGTGAAGGTTACCGTCTCCCTCCTCCGCCTCGCCTCACTCATTATTATTCCTTTTCATCTCTCCATTATCTCCTCTAATCTCTCACTCCTCACTTCCTCGCCTTCGTCTCGTCTTCCCGGCCCGGCTCGTCGTCGACGTCGTCGCGTTTACTCCTCCCACACTTCTTTTCTTCGCCTTTTTTGCTCCCCCCCGCACCCCCCCACCACCACCTCCCTTCCCCAACACTGTTGTCTCCCTCCTTCTCTCGGCCTCGGCGCTCCGCCCCCCCCCCCACCTCCCCTTCGCCTTTTCATCTCCTCCTCTCACCTCTTTACTCTTGCCCTCTGGCGCTCCTCCTTTCTTCCTCCGTGCTTTCTAATTCTTTTCTTCATTCGATCTCCTTTTGCTCCTCCTCTCCTCCGCTCCCCTCCCTCCCTCCGTCCCCCCCACTCATCCCCGTTTGCCCTCTCTGATCGGCTCGCCTCACCCCTCTGCATCCCGTCGGCTTTGCGCTCTTCCTCTTCAGCCCCGTCTCTTTTTCTCTCTCCCCCCCTCTCGCGCTTTCATCCTCCTCTTTCCCGGCTCCTTATCCTATTATTCCTCCCCTTCACTCCTCTTCTCCTCTTTGGTATATCGGCAATAATCCAGTTTAGTCGTGTTTTGCCATTCCAAATACTGTCAACTTGCATTACTTCCGAGTTCCTACTGGGCGTCCTCGTGGATTATTTATGCCCCCCCCCCCGCCGACTCCAGCATCATGCTCGGAGAGGGCGGAAGGACTCTTAATATTCCGCCTCCAGGCGTTTCGCTGCCGCGGAGGTTGTTTTTCCGGCGGAAGTGTCTATTGTTTGTTTGCGTTTTGTTCGCTTCCTCATTCTTCAGGTGACGGGACTGAGCGGGAATTCGATTGGCGGCGCTGCCGGCGGCCCGAGGCCGTTTTCAAGAGTTGTTTACCGCCAGAGATGGAAGGGATGTTGTTGTGTTCCCCCCCCTCTCCCTCTCTCTCTCTCTCTCTCTCTCTGTTAGCAACGGCGTTCACCCGGCATCCTGCCCTCTGGTCCCCGCATAATCAAATCACAACAGCCGCGGTATAAATACCCCCCCGCCCTCTGCTCGCCTCTTCCAGCCTCGTCTTTGTGCGGCGTTTATTATCGTGTTTTGTTTTGTTTCTGTCACGCAGTCCCGCTGCCGCGGCCGTCAGGCGGCTGTTGTTGCCTGTTTGAAGGCGGATATCACAGAGAGGCGTCAGCCGGGTGACTGATGTGACCGACAAGTCGGGACATCGGGTGTCAGACGCCGGCAAAGATCACAAACCCCCCCGACGACACCTGATGCGTCTTTCCATCAGTTTTTCTGTTTTGTTTTGTTTTTTTTTCGTTTTTTGTCAAGAAGGTTTTGAAAGATGTCGTGAGCCGCCGCCTGCCGCCTGCCGCCTGCGCACCTGTTGCGTGACGGGAGCCTCAGCGCAGGTTTGAGAGCACTTCAGATGGGGCGACGCGTGTGTGTGTGGATGACGTTGGTTTGGCTCCTTTGTCTAATGTCGTGCTACCAAACCAAGGAAAATCTTAATACGTTTTAGTCAAGGGAAGAACAAGACTTTTGGTACAGAGGTCTGATGGAGAGATCTCTGGAGTCGAGTCCTGGCCGTCGCCCCAGTCAGACTGACTCCCTTCTCCTTTAAAAAGTCCTTAAATGCAAGCAACAAGCTGATTTGAATGTCTTCTCCAGTGTCCTCCTTTGATTGGCTGTCCATTCTTCCCCCTTCGGTTCCTGGGTGTTACGGTCATTGTTTGTGAGTCAGGAAGAAGAAGGTCCTTATTTGGCCAAGAGCCCAATTGGTCCATCCTTCCTTCTGGTGTGACCTGCTGAACCAATTTCCTTCCAGAAAAGCCTGAGGTGATAAGTTCCCATCCCTGTGACTGGGTGGGTCGCAAACTTTATGAGGGTCGCAAAGGCAATTCCTGTGTTTATCCACTCTCTGGTCACCCCGGGTCACTCCTCATGAGACTTAATGAGTTACACAGTCTTTGCTTACCAAGCTTTGAACACCCCCAGGGCACTGGTCATGATCAGCAATTAACAACCGAAGCACTACATATAGTAACATTCAATACATTCATACAGTCAACTCAATATAATAATTCCAACATGTAAACACTGCACACACAATATGCTGTGAAGCATGATGTTAGAGATCTTATTCCAACAATGAAAAGAATTAAACCGTGTGTGTGTGTGTGTGTGTGTGTGTGTGTGTGTGTGTGTGTGTTTTGACTGCAACTCACACGGACGCTGCTCCTCAACGTAACCCGACTTCCCTCTTTAAATCCTTTTGTGTTTATTTCCGTCTCTTCTGGTCCTTTGGTGGTTGTCGCTGCTTTTTTATTTTCCTGTTTACGCTCTTTAATCTTGTGAGTTCAAGAGTGTGCAAGGACGTACTTTGGCTCCGTCTGCCGCCGCCGCCGCCGTTGCGACGCTCTTCCAGCGTCCGCTCAATGTCGTGATTTTACGCTATAAATACAACCGCAGCTGTAAAACGAGCCCGGATCGAAGAATAAACTCGCAGCTTTCGCTCTCTTTTTTCCCCACACAAACCCGTCAAGTCCCAGCGGCACAGAGGAGGAAGGGAGCCGTGTCAGCTGCCTTCTTTTCTCCGGGTGTCGTTAACTCTCCGCCTGAGTCACATTCCCGTCGACTTGGCGCCGTAATAACGTGACACATGTGGGGACTGATTCATTGATTAACTCGCGTCTCCTGCAGTCGTGTTGCAGCGCCGTGAAGCGGACAAGCGCCGGCCCACTTCTGGTCTGATTGAAACCTAATGACATTTTTTAATCAGCACCCTCTTTGTGACAGTCTCTGGAGGGGCTGGGCTGCGCACACACACACACACACACACACACACACACACACACACACACACACACACACACAAAGGCACGTGTCATCTGCGTCTTGCGGGAGCTGAAGTTTTTTTTGTGCAGCTCAAAGCAAAGTGTTCCTCTTCAGTGTGTGTGTGTGTGTGTGTGTGTGTGTGTGTGTGTGTGTGTGTGTGTGTGTGACCATCCGGCCCTCCTCCAAAGACAAAAGCCTTAATTTCTGTCAGAGGCCTGCAAGGGATTGTGGGAAGCGTCCGGAGAATTTTTGACGCAACCAAAACAGGATTAACGCAACACAAAAAAGACCAAACTGGAAGAACCTCGAGGCGCCATGTTCCTTCCATTTTTCAGCTCCTTCAGTTTTTAAGCAGATTAATGCGGAATTGCGGAAGTTGAAGGCTCAAACCAAACCACAGGAAAAAGATGACACAAAAGAAAGCGTTGCTTTGATAATCTCCCATTTTCTCCCCGTTTTCACATCTTGATTTGTCTTCAGCGTCGGCTCCGGCTGGGAAAGTTTTGCATGATTAATTATTATTAAAAAAAAAAATTTAAACTCCGGATTCTAAAATAAAAGCACATTAAGCTCTCTGTTTACAGCCTCCTGCTGCCTTTAGCAGAGCCAAGAACTAGCTAGGAGGCTTGTCTGTGCCCCGTGGGACATCACAGCCAGGCTGAACTACAGAACGATGTATTTTGGCACACAATTGCTAAAAAAAAAAAAAAAAAAAAATAGGCAGGTAAAGAAAAGACTGAGACTTATGGGTAGTTCACTGGCAGGATAGGAACACTGATTCAAGAAAAAAAAACAAGGCAGTATTACATATCGTGGGGCTTTCAAACGCTGCGTGTTTTTCAGGTTTTACCTCATCTTCCTCAGTCACACCCTCTTTTTTTTGTCTCTGCTTTGCATGCAACCCCAGCCAAAAAATGTTTCCTCTTCCTCCCTCCCTCTCTCCCCTCCGCCCTGCTTCCCTGCATGTAATTTTGGCTTTTTAAAATGTTTTCTCTGTCTCCTCCTCCCCGCGGAGAGCAGGAGCACATAAGTAAAAGAAGCTCTTATCCTCGCGCCGACGAGCAGATAAGAATAGGAATTACAGAGGCATTCGCCGGAGAGAGAGGGAGGGAGGGAGGGGAGGGATGGAGTGAAGCAGAGGAGGGAGGCTGAGGGAAGGTGAGATTGAGAAGAAGCGGAGAAGGAGGAGGAGGAGGAAGAGGAGGAGGACAACACAGCCGCCACACAAAGATGGGGACACGCAAGTTGTGCTGTGGCGCTCTGGGCTCTGCCTTTTTTGTTGTTTTTTGTGTGTGTGTGTGTGTGTGTGTGTGTGTGTGTGTGTTTTCTTTTTTTTTCTCATTCTCTCTCTCTTTCGACTTGGCACTTGAAGTCAACAGAAGCGTGACTGATGGCGGCAAACTCAGTTCGTTCGAGGACAGGGCGTTGGGGAGCAAAAGACGTGATGTGTTGAAACTTTGCCCCGCCCACCCCCACCCCCTCCCCCCCACCCACCCCCCACCACCACCGCTGCCACCCCGCAGTCAGTGACAGCGATGTGTCTTGGAGAAGCTGGAATGTGAGAGGGTTTGGGGGGCGGGGGGGTTGGAGGGGTTCAAAGCCGATCATCTCCAAGGCCACTTCCAGCGGCTCATGACGTTGCCGGGGTGACGGCGGGGCTGCCGCATAATGAAGTGCGAGCGTAAACCAGTGCGAAATGTAAATTCACTCCATTGGGATGGAAGTCGAGCCTCACATTCCCTCAAAGGAAAACTTGATTTTTGTCAGCGGGGGGGGGGCTGGAAAGCACGTGGTGGGCAGGTCAGGGGAGGGGGGGGGGAATCACTAGGTACCTGACGATTCAATTCGATTCCGATTCAGAGGGCTACGATGCAATTAATCGCGATTAATCGAGAATCACAAATGGCAAAGTCCCAATAGACTTTGTAATTGGCCCTTGCGGCTGTATTGGCAGCTTTGTTCTGGTGTTGGGGATGGTTGTCTGGTTCGGAGCAACTGGAGGATTTTCTGTCTTTTCCTCCAACTCAACTCCAAAGTTCCTGATGTTCGTCGTGTTCCCACACTATTTGTTTGTACGTCCTTTAAGCTCCTGCGCAAAAACCTTTGTGGACACGACGCAAAGGTGGCGGGGATTACGGCCGCAAAAGTCGCCGCACTTTCCTGCTGCGCTCCATCCTTTGTGGATCTGAACCAGCCGACTCTTCGCCCTGCACGGACGTCTCTCATGCTCCTCTTCTTCATCTGCAGATGGCGGTAGACAGACGGTAGAAAGAGAGTCAGATCTCACACACACACACACACACACACACACACACACGCACGCTCGCACGCAGGTGAGTCCGCTTTTGTTCTGACCTGCCAGATTAGACGCACCCCATGATTGTTCCTGTGTTTATCTCAGAGATGATGTGCTGATTAGACACGTGGCCGTAATTCCCGGCCGCTATCTGAGTCAGTCCGGCCGGCCGGCCGGTCGGTCGGTCGGTCGGTCCGGCTCAGCCTGGCACTGACCGATGGCGCCGCCCGACCAGCAGATTAAATCTATTGCGACCCGGAGCGGCGGCGCTGGTCGCCTAGCCAGGCCCATAAGTCACTGTCTGGGAGTGATCTGGTGGAAAGTTGTTTTTTTTAAATCCTGAGAGGCAGATGTTTGAAGATTTTCCAATCTTCTGCATTTGCCAATTAACAGACGCGCTCCCTCACAGAGCCTGCGAGCTGTCAGAGTCCGGCCAAGGTCCAATTTTCAAGAGGGAGGGAAGTAAATCCCCCATGGAAACACTTTAGCAATATTGCAAAGTCTTAGCTGTGAAGTTCAACGAACTGAGCCCACAATGCAGACTTAACAAACAAAGGTGGATTAACTCCAAAGGTATAAGGTTCAACCTCAGGAGTAAAAAGAGCAGATAAGCAGGCTGTGGCGAGGATGCAGTCGAACGGCTGGCGCTCTGGAAGGGACTGACCAACTGGCAGCGGCTAGGTGATCAGACCAGGTCTAAGTCCAGGTGTGGATGAGCAGAACGCAGTCAGGTGGACCAATGGCAGGTGAGTCAAGGGAGCGGGTGTCGATGATCACGTTGGTGATCCCTCCCAGGCCAGACAGAAAACAACAGGAAGGGAGGAGGAGAAACAGAAAAAAAAAAAACAACTCCAGACCCCATCAACAGCTGCACGTTTTATTCTCTTATTTCTCAAATACCGAAGTGACCATTTCCCGGTTTCGGAATCGGCGCTTGTCAGACGGTGGAAGCCATGTTGATACCCTCGTCCAATCGTAAGTTGTGTTATTAGATGGTGAAACGTTGCAACGTAGCAGAAGTGATGAGATAGTTGTCTGTAATTTGAACTTTTGATTGGTTTACCTAAAACGTAGCAATCCGACCCGCGTGCTATTATTCCCGCCCAGATCCGAACCCGGGGGAAAAAAGAAATGTTTGGCAAAACCACTCACAAATCAGCTGTTATCGCCGGTGCATTTTCCTATTTTCCCATCATGTTTCCCATCAAATCCCTCCCCTTTTGTCGAACCTCCCTGATGCTGCGGAAGGAAAGAAGTCCCAGCCTGGATGGACGGAGTCTCCTGGCCGCCGCCCACCACGTCGCAGGAACCCCTGCACCTCCGTATTCAGCCTCCCGTTAATCACGCTGCCACCCCCCGCCCCCCACCCCCGACCGCCGGACCGCAAGGGCCCCCACGCGCATGTATTAACGCGACTGCGGCATATGTTGCCATTAATGCATAAGAATACGCACGTTCTCTCCTATTACCTCCCATTATGTGGGTTAATTGCATTTGCCTGCCTGCCAGGTTTTTATTTGTGCATAAATTAATTGAGGGTAATGAGTTGATTTGAGGGCCCAAGGTAAATAGAAATATTGCTCTCGTGCGTGCTGTGTTTGTTCCTGCTTCTGCAGCCGCCCAGAGCTTTGCAGACGTGATGGAGGTCGGTTAGTTAATCAATTTTGTTTTCTGCATTGTATTTGTATTCGTGTGACAGGTGCAGAGCAGAGGGAGGGTTTTTTAAAAGGCGGTGTGCTGAAACCATTTTTTTTGTCACTCTAGAATTCTGGTAAAGCAGCTTTCCAGGAAGAAATTAAGCGAAAATATGAATTAAAAAAAAAAAAAAGAACAAGCTTTCTGCGTTTCCATAAAATAGCATATTTAACCCTCTGTTTACAGCCTCCTGCTTGGTTTCTGCTTGCCAGACGTCCTGTGCTGCCCACACACTGACTTCCTCTCCGTTCAAGATGGAGGCACTCCCAGTCTGGCGACGCCCCAGAACCAGACTCGGATCCAAGCCCGGACCGTTTGGATCCAATCAAACCCCGCCCACGCACTTCCAGGAAGGAACCGACCGGTCAGCGAGTTGTGTTTGCAAACTTCCCGCTTGCAAAAGACAACACCCGCACGCTTCGCGAAGTCGGCGGCGACCCGGCCGAGCCGGCGGCTTTGGTCATGTGACAGTTAATGCGTTTGGAAAAGAAAAAGAAAATGAATGAAGCAGCCCGCAGGGAGTTCAGTCAAGTTGCAATTCCTGCTGGACTTACTGGCACGTTGTCATCGCTTGTGGAATCTGGATAGAAATTCCACCCACTGCCAACATAATAGAAGACTTTCGCGGTCATTTTGTTTGTTTTTTCGATTTGTTTTCCTTTTTTTTTCGAAATTTAAAGTGAACTACCTCGTCAACTAAATTTCACTGAAGCGAGGAAACCCACACAGTCTCGAAAGCCTTGAACAGCCTTTAATTCACACCTCCTTGTTTGTTCGAATGCCTTCTTTTAAGGACGCCGAGGTGGTTTCAATATGTCCACTTGTAGAAAAGGTAAAAAAAAAAAAAAAACTTGAGAATCAAGACGTTGAGAAAAAAAAAAGATCTTATTATTTGAATGTCCAGTGATTCCAAAAAGGGCAACAATGGCCCAAAGAATACAAGAGATGAAGATTCAAACCGATTCAAAAAGTGACTCAAAAGCAAAACCAATTAAAGACCATTTGCCTGCTGGCGTCTCCAATTCCAATATTCACTGCTTCAACAAAATCCAACCTGGCCTTCGTCTGCTTTGTGTTAGAACCTTTTATATGATTCCAAAAACTGCCAGCAGGGGTCGTGAACGCGATGACTTGACTTTTATTTTTTTTTAATCATTTTTTTAAACCTTGATCCGCACGCTGGAATTCTGCCTCCGGGGGACAGCGCGAGCCTCCGGACCTCCTGCACCCACTGGCTGGAGGTTCAGCTCAAACACAGACAGAAGCACGGTGACCGGCTTCCTGTCTCCCCTCCGCCCACTTCCTGTCGGCGCGGCGCCTCGTCGCTGCACAGCGCTTCAATTTGCTGTTTGGCGGCATTACTCGCTTCTTTGTTATTCCCATCCATGCTTTTATTCTGGTAGTTTCCTGTTTAATTAATACTAATCCTAAATTCAATTTGTTTTTAATCTGCGCGGCTGCTTTCTTCTCCGTCAAGACATTTGTATTAATATCTTTTTTTTCTAACACATCAAGGTCTTATCAATGGCTCCGCAGCTGCCCACTGCATCACGACTCCATCAGGACGTGTCACTGTGATGAACAAAGGTGCTCTGCTCTTTTTCTTTTTCTCTCTCTTTCTTCCTCGTCGGCTTCAAATGGAGCTTTGAGGGAAGCTCAAAGGGCGGGGGGGGTCGGGGGGGGGGGGGGGGGGACAGCAGGCCACGTCATTTCTGAGGCTGATAACTTAAACACACCTTTTAACTCCAGCGTGCAGCTTTTTGCAGCAACCTGCCTCTCTCACAAAGTCCGACTTGTGCGGGGAACAAAACAACCTCTTTTACACCAGCTTAAAGTACATCTTCTAATTATTATTTTCTTCTAATTCTAATTCTTCTTCAAGTTATTATTTAATCTAATTATTATTTATATGTATTTTAAAAGAAATATATATCATTTTTTTTTACTCAGCCTCCGATTCAGTCATTTCAAATGAATTACCATCTCATATCTGTTCAACATTTTCCACTAAACATTACTTTTCAATTAAATTCACACTAAAATCTGAAGTGCATTGCAATGCACTGCTATTTCCTTTAAGGAATTATTATAGTATTCTATCCATCTACACTGATGTCTATATTTTGAAATTGAGCCTTATTAGTGCACCACTGAAATCGAGTCTCGCCTTTCACGAGGTCGACTTCAGAGCAAAACGCTGTTTGGGCCTCCTGACATTAGGGCGCTGAAGGTTGCATGTGGCGCAAAATCAGAGTCATTTATCTGAAATAAGAATTCTAATAGAAAAAATAATCTGCCTCTAACCCGTCCCTTCTTTACGTCTCCCGCTCGCTGATTGAAGTTCTGGAGGTCTGCAGCGTGTTTGGGATCATCATCGTACCAACTCATCGTCACTGGGACCGGGACAAAGGAAGGAAACATGGCACAAACACACACACACACACACACACACACACACGTCTCCCAGGTTTCATACCCGCGCCGTCTTTTCATCGTGAGATGTGCTTCGCTTGTGAGGTGACAACAATGCGTTGCAGCGCTTCTATACGAGACATCACCGTGTCATGTTCTAAGAGCTCAAGGTCTGATTCCCACCAACGGCAACGTAAAGCGGCTTTAGCCCCCCCCCCAAAAAAATACGACCACAACAAACATTGCGTGGAGCCATATGGGCTCGTTACATTGTTAAAACAACAGATCTGCTATTTCAGCACGGGGCCCCTGTAATGGCCTGCACGGCTAAAGTGCTTTGACTAAGTGCCCCATCTGCCTCACTGTATCTCACATATCTGCCATCCCAGAATAGAGAGAGACCACCGATGCGACGATGCAAACGGCCTCCGGTCTTCCATCAAATCTCGCTCACGACGGCCTCGGCTGCAATCAGTCCGCACGCAGGGTGTGAAAACGCCGTCCAGCTGCTCCGGCAAAGGCACCGTGTAATCAGGGGAGATGTGTGTGCTGCTTTCAGAAAGCCATTTTGAGACGCAGTCGCAGCAGGAATTTGAAGGTAAACTGAAGATTTTTACATTGAGCATCGCTGATTTTTCTGTCGGCGATTGATCATTATTGAATTAAATTCTTTCTTTTTTGTTGTTGTTTTGTTTTGTTTTTTAGAGGAAAAGGAAAAGAGGACGATCAGCCCAATCTGATTCTTTATGGTCAGCAATGCAAGCCATGTTTACCCGATTAAACATCCGTGAATGCCCTCACATTTGGTCTGGAAACTTTTCATTTCTGTCCATTTCTGTTAAACTGTCGCGGCTAGCATCCAAACTAGCATCTAAGCTAGCATCCAAGTTCTCATCCAAGCTAATCGTTTTAGCACTGGCCTTTTTTTTTTTTTTTGTCTTACGTGATTTTTGAGTGCAGCTTTTGAAAGATTCTACAGAATCTGATTCCAGTGATTTGGCAGCACAGCAATTCTCACATTTTCTGAGGCTCGTGGAAAATTGTACACAGGAGACTTTGATGCCCCCAAAACAAATTTGGCATTTGCTTCTGCGCTCATGTGCACAGTCTGCACACACATACACACAGAGACGTGACCAAGCAAACACATCTTCATTCTATTAGTCACCAGCTTCTGATCAGCGCACATAGTCCTGCGCCATCACCATCGTGTACGTGTGTGTGTGTGTGTGTGTGTGTGTGCACACGCATGTGTGTGTGTGTGAATGAGAGTGGCACAGAAAGGACGGGCAGGGTGAAGTCAATACTTCCTGGCATTGAGCGAGGAAGAGTTTAGACTTTCGTGCAGATCGACACTGCCCCCTGTGGCTGCATTAAAGGACTGTATCACCACCGTCAACGTGACAGTGAACACTTTTTCATAGACATATGTTGATGTGTTTGCCTTTCTCAATTTGTAATTATTACTATTTGGTATTTTTTGCCATAAATATTTCCTATGACTATTTCTCTCGACTTCGTCCTGACTTTTCCTTGACCTGGTTTGTGCTTCTTCTTAATTTGACTGTCGCCTCTTTGACAGTTGTGCTGACCAGCACGGACCGTGTCTATCCAGACTGCACCTCCAAATGCATTATGGTCACACTTGTGTCATATCACTCTCCACAGTATCTCCATGTGCGGGCTGCTAATGACTTTCCGCATTAGCAGAGAGCAGGAAGCGGGGAAGGAAGAGCAGCTATATTAAAAGCCCCAGTCAAGTCCATTTGCATCATGCGTGTAATGTAAATACGACGAGGGGTAATGAATGAGAGATTAAACAGTGACTTGCAGAAACTGCATGACCTAAAGTTTCACAGAGGTGAATTGAGCTTCATTAGCACTTAATCCGCTGCCACGAGCGCACGCTGAAGGTCCCTGTCCCCAGTCAAACTCCCCCCCCCACACACACACACACACACACACACACACACACTGCATTTATGAAGGTCTTATATTTGGACTAAATTAATTATCAAGTCCCTATAATCCAAACCTCCTTTGCGGTTTTATTCACTGCAGAGGTCAGCGTACAGTTAAATCCATCGGCGGAGTGAGACTAATGGTGTGAATATCTAATGGTTCCACTGCTATGGATAACTGCCTCTGAGTCACTTTTCATTCAGCGCAATCAGTGTGTGTGGGTGTGATGTGGTGTGTGTGTGTGTGTGTGTGTGTGTGTGTGTGTGTGTGTGTGTGTGTGTGTGTGTGTGCACGCCGTTCGCTTAAAGCAGCCACATCTTACAAACAAGCCGAGTGATTCCTTAATGAGAGTTTCTCACTCGTGAAGGTCACAGCAGCTTCAGCTCCGTGGAAGGGAGACCAATTAATTCAGTCTTCATGTGCAGAGATAAAAAAAAAATAATAATAATGATTTAATTTCTTTTAAAAAAAAGAGGGAGAGAGAGAGAGCAGTATACGAGACCAGGGGCCTCAAGTCAGAGTTTCAGGCCAGAGTGGGAGAGAAAATCTGGCGATTCCATAACGACCAAATCAAAAATTGATATTAGCTGAAATTCTGGCTGCTGCCGCTGCCGCTGCTGCGATGAAGACACTCAAGTGTGAAGAACATCAAACATGTTTATCGGGGGGGGTTTGCCGCGATCCTTTTCATTTTTTTATGAGAGGCATGATTAGAAAGCCCATACTGTGCAAAAATATAAAAAAAACTAGATAACTTTGGCAAGTTATCTAAAGTAATATCTGTCACCAGTCAGCAAAACCATCCCTCCATGATGTCGCAAAGGGCACCGGCTAGGACACTGACCACACCGTCAGCCAGCTGCCGGCTCCACCCTTGCTGTCGTCCACCTCTCGAAACATGTGGAAGGTCCAACAAAGCGTCCTTTTTAGCAGCGGGCTGTAAAACACCGGGCTAAATAGGCTACTTTCAGGAGGTTTTTGGATGATTACTTTGTGCCAAACACAGGACGGCATGTTTTGCCGATGCAACTCTGCGACTCGTTCATTCACCTACGCCTTAGTCACTTGCCACTTCCTGTTTACCTTTCTTTTCATCTTGACAAGGCTTGTGCTTTCTCTCGTTTCTTCTCACCAGCTCTCCATCCGAGTCACAGGAAGCCACTTGAGTTTCCTGTCACCCCCAAGATGTGCCGAGACTTCAGCAGCAGAAACAAATGAAAAGATTATTTTTTTAGCGTTAAAGTTTTCGATGTTTTATCTGCAAACTCCAAAAGTCCTCCAATTAAAGACACAAATGGAAGCTGCAGCAGCTTTTGCCCTTCAGGTCTGTGGTCTATTTTATTGGACTGCTGTAAACACTTTGTTGGCTTTTCAACCGCAGCTGAAAATATCTTTTGGGGTGGGAAAAAAAAACAAACAGAATCAGCTTAAAATGTAGAGGACCAGTTTGTCAATGGCCGAAGCGTGGAACAAAAATGAATATCTTCTCACGGTATTAAATCATCGAGTCTCATTTGCCATGCTACAAAGTATTTGCAGCTTTTCTCGCGTATTTTTCTTTAATGAAAACATTATGCTTTTATTTTGTTCTTCACAGAGGACTAATGAAGTGCACATAAGCCCAGAGACTTTTTCTGAGTTTATTATTTTCCTCGTCGAAACGTTAAAAGTCGGCGTGAGTGTTGCGAAACGTTTTAATCGCTCACTTTGAATGAGTCAATTTGTGGCATAATGAGCTTTGAAAGGAGACAAAGAAAGGCTTTCGCACAAATTCAGGATAATTAACTTTGTGGGGATTTCCCGGGGAACCATCGGCAAGCTTGAAATTGGCTGCTTTTCTTTGCGTGTGCCACAAACTGCGGGGCCGCGTTGTGGTTGCGCGTGGCCCTATTGATTTGTGGCCAATTGGCAATTAATGCGTCTTCACCCCTTTTCAGTGTGGTGGTTTCCAATTTTCCAGTTTCATTTTCTCCCCTCCCAGTAAGCCAGTAATTAAGAAGCAAAGAGAAGCGCAAGACTGAAGTCATACAAACAGCTTGTTTATCCCTTTAAATCCCACTGAAGCGAACAGAGAGGCCAGCTGGAGGCTCTCCTGGGCTGCCTTAATGGTTATTAGTCAGATTTGGTGATGAAATATTAAAAAGGCCAGTGTGAATGAAACATTATTGCGTTTCATGGCTACTATATAAACTAAATTAACTAAAAATGTCACAGAGTGGCAAGTTTCAGTGCACCAGCACTAAGCAAACGCAGTGCGGCTCAGTGAGATTTCAAGACTGAACTCTCGCTGATCCTTCTCGAAAAACCCTCCGCCAGCTGCTTACAAAGTTTCCTTGTGATTCGACGCTCGCCGTCTTTTGAGGGAAAAGCGGCCAGATGCCAAAGCAAAAACATCCCCTCGCTTTCTCCGTCTATTTATATCGCTTTCTCAGTGTTGTGAAAGTTGTATGAGTGAGTCGGCGCAGCCAAGAAGGACACTCACAACATCGTAAACATCGCAACAGTTTTTCAGTCTCCGCCGCCCCTCAAGTTTATTTTGGAGACGCATCCGACTGCCTTTCTTTCAGCTCCATCCAAAAGGCGGCGGCGGTAAAAAAAAAACAAAAAAAAAACCAAAAAACTCTGGTCCTCAGCACTTCCGAAAGTTCACGCAGCCTTCACACAAATGCTGCTCGCCAACTTTGTTGAATGAAAAAGACTTCGGCAGAGGAAGTGCAAGGGCGTCGCTTCCTTCGAGCATTCGTGGTCTGCGTCACACAAGATGACCCCATGACCTTTTGTTTCTCACAACTGACATTGGAATTGCTGCCCCATGATGCCTAAAAAAAAAAAAAATCTCCAGATCAACAAACAGCACACTTAGCCCTCTGTTTACAGCCTTCTGCTAAAAGTCACTCTTTGTTGGACCATCCACACGTCTGGAAAAGGGGACAAAAGTCGAGGTGGCCTCGGAGGGCGGTGCCAAAGCCTAATGTGGTGTGGTCACTCACCTGGGAGAGATTTCAATGAGGTGCCCTTTGTGACATCACAAAGTGACATGATTTTTTTTTTTTTTTAAGTCAAAACTTATTCAGTGACTTTTCATTATGATTGATGTTTTGATATATATATATATATATATATATCAAAACATATATATATGGAGAGAGAGAGAGACAACAAATTGACAAACTATGTCTATATGAGGCTCGGCTGGACACTTACTTGATCTTGGCTCTGGTCGTGGAGGCAGATCAACGGGTTAACCACGGCACCACCGCCGCCACGTCAGGCACTAACTGCAGGTCACAGTATTCATAAGTTCTCTTTCAAGGTCTCCGGCGCTAAATGTTGCAACAAGATTGCAGTCCACCGCGGCGTCAGAAAACCTTTCACGAAGTTCTTGCCGCTGCTTTCATCAGTGTGCGGTGAACCTGCGAGGCGGCGGCAGCGGCGGCGGCGGCGGCGGCGGAGCGTCTTGACCTGGTGGGAAGAAGCCTGACTGGAGATGCTTCAAAAAGGACTCGGCGTGAGTGCATGCTGCCACACACACGATGGCCGATGTTCATTGTGTTCACATTCAGTGGCCGGATTTTCTTTTTTTTTTTTTTTCCATTAAAGTCACTTTTAGATTTTTTTTTTTTTTTTTTTCTCTGTTTCCCTTTTTTCTCGATTTGCTGAGCGTCCGTAAAGAACCCAGCCAGACAAGATCCACTGGGATAAGTTCACTCTCATATATTTTTTCTTATACACTCTTTTTCACCTGCTATGACAAAAGTCTTACTTCTCGTTTCAGCTCGCCTCTTGGGGGACACACACACACACACACGCACACACACACGCACACACACACACACACACACACACACGCACTGTAATTACTGGTCTCCTGCAGCCCGCGGAGTGTTGTGTAACCTCTGCTCCACCTCACAACAACAAGGAAAATGGCAGCGAACTAGAAGGAGGAGACGCAGACGCGGCAGGAAGGACACAATCGCTTCTCCGGAGACGCGGCCTTGACGCCGCAGGTTTCCAGCGGCCCGCTGGGAGCCGGAAGCAGTGGGGAGCTTTTTATAATTATCAATGGGAACTGTGGGCTGTGGGCTGTGACAAGAGAACCGAAACCTGAAATCAGAGAATATCCGGGGCACTCAGACAGGCTGTAGGTCTTTGTTGCTATTTGTAAAGGTTCTGTAGAGGCGGTGATCACACTTTTCACTGAACTCATTGAGTAAATGTTGACGGAGAACGGATGAATAGCGGTGAGGAAAGGTGTACACAAAATGTGCGAGTAGTGAGAGCACATTTTGGCTTAACGAGGGAAATGAATCAGAGGCCAAATTGTAAATGGAAGGTTTAATAACTAAAAATGAATTTTGTTTTATATCACCATTTTTTTTTTTTTAATCACACATCTCGCTAAGTGTTGGGGAGTCGTAACTTCACATCCACAGCCTCGCAATCCAAGAATGGAGTATCTGGCTCATCCATTCAGCTTCAGACGATAGAAAAAAGTTCATGAATCTCTCGTGGCCCGTTACAGCTAATATACATTAGCTATAGCTATCATCGTCGGTAGCTAATATACATTAGCTATAACGACCGCGAGAGACCGCAGGAGAGACCGCAGGAGCGACCCCAGGAGCAAACAGCTAATCCGAAACCACTACAATAGCCAGGACTCCCTTGGAAAAGAGACTTTTAATCTCAATGGGACTTTCCTGGTATCACCATCACCAGGAAAGCAGGACAAACTGGGGGAACCGGGAAGTTTGTTTTGAAAGGTAAACTACGATTTTCCTCCCGGGTTCAGGTTTGGGTTTGGCGGTGTCCATACTGGCGAAGGCACGCTGGGGCTTGAACCAAAGCAAACCAACCAACCAACACCCAGTTTCCTCTTCTCCCGCCACCTGCCCTCAAGCGCAGAAGCAAATGTGCAGAGGCTCCTGAGCAGCGTTCAGGGGGTCGGTCGCGGTTTTGGAGTGACAATCGGCGGCGAGGCAATTACAGCGGGGTGTTTGCCCTCCAGCCGAGGACCCCCCGCCCCCCGCCCCCCGCCCTCCTCTCCAGCCGACTGGCTGTGGCTCGCCCTCTAATTAATCAGCCTGCCGTTCGCCCCCCCCCCCCCGGGTGAATACTGTAAAAGTCGATTTTGTGGTTCATTGCCACGAGCGCGAGGGAGAACAACTGATCCACATCACTGCACGACGCTAATTCAAGTGCACGTTTGCCAAATAGGAAAAGAAGGACGGGAAAAAAATCTGACAAGACAACGCAGGTGATGCAGGCCCACTCTCTGTGTCTTCAAGGTTCTCAGATGGCTGGAGGCCATCAGCATTTTAGCAGCGTCGCCCCAGAGGAGCGCGGACACCGGCCAGACGGCGAACTAAATCCAGCGCCGCCTCTCGAAAGGGACAGGTAATCCGCCGCAATCTTCCGAGAGCCGCGGCCTGAGATGTTATCAACCAGCAGGGGAGACTCAGAGCGAGCGGCGGCGCCCGGGCCGTCGGCACACAGCCCTCCCCGCAATCCCCCGCTCCGCCGTGACTCGTGTTCCAGAGATTTGTTTCGGGGGAGCTTGACAAGGCTGAGAAATCCCGTCCATCCCCGTCCGCTCGTTTAGATTCCCGGTTCTCCCGGCAACGTAAAGTCGATTCTCCGTCAGGCGGAAAATTCACACTGAATCCTTGGAGAAGAGGCAAAAATGAGGGAGACGAAAAGACCCGGCTGTGGAAGCTGTGGAAGGAAATGATGATTTGTTTCCTTTCAAATCCCATGTTCTGCAAAGTTCAACTCCACTGAGCATTTATGGGAAAAATCTGTGTCTCCATCCTGTCTGTAAATCTCCAAGATCTGGAAAAGGTCCAACATCACGGGCCTTCTCCCACACTTCCAGGCCAAGTGTTGGCTCCACCCTCAGACATCGCCTTGTTTTTGGCCCCTTCAAATCACATTTGAGGTCCAATTAAACGTCAGTTTCAGCAGGAGGCTGTAAGTGCTGGACAGAGTGCTAATTATGCTGCTATTAGATTTATTGGGATTTTCTTGCTAACGGGCTGTTCCACTGAAGTCTAGGAAAATAACTATAGGATTATACAGTACAATATATGGGTGTTTGGAATTGATTTGCTTGGGTTTGACATTTCTGCCTTTCTTTTCTCTGCCTCTGCAGTCTCTCGTTCTTTGTGAGAATTCCCCTTTTAGTCGCACTCTTTTCGTGTTTTCCTTCGATTTTCTTTTATTCCCAAATCACTTTTGCTCCTGCGCTTACATTTCTCATCTCTCTCTCTCTCTCTCTCTCTCTCTCTCTCTCTCTCTCTCTCTACCACTCTCCCTCACCTGAACAACCCTGAGCTTCATTCCGTCCGTCCGCTCCTCTTCTACGGCTTCATAACTGTACAAACACAGACAGACAGTGCACACTGACCTCGAGAGCCGGCACACTGCAGCCTTCTCAGGCAGTCATAAAGCCGCCCAATCAAAACTCTCCTCCCACTCAATCTCCATCGGGCATGTGTGTGTGTTTGTACGTGCGTTTCCAACTTTATTTAGACGCCAGCAGCTCATGTATCCAGTCATCATATACTTGGCTTTAGAAGCATGAAGGCCAACAAAAAAAAAAGTGTAACTCGAGCAATTAACGGGGGCGAAAATGAATTATGCACAGAAGTGGGGGGGGGGGGGTGTATTTGGGCCGCAAAATACTGGCAGTGACAGAGAGACAGACAGACAGCCTGCAATGCGGAAACATTCATCCATTCCATTATTTATACCGCTGACCAGTTCAGTTTATAGACCCATTCACGCTGCGGCGCCGCGGCCGTGTGGCCCTGAAACGTACAAGATGTACGGGACGTCCACAACCTGAGCAGGTGAGGAGTGGGTGTCACGGAGGGGAGAGGATTCCGACCGGCCTTGTGGTAGTTTGTCATTTGAGTGTCCGTCTGGTGTAAGCAGAAAAGACACCATGAAAAAATGACAACGGAACATTTGTCTTCTGTATGGACACGTACAGTTGGCTGCGGCGCAAAAAGGCCCTCAAAGCAGGTCAGAGGTTGCGATGCCGCCTGCTGTGAGGTGAGTTACAGATATGTTTACCGGAGTAACCCATAAAAAAACTCTTTATTGGGATGCCCAAAAGGCAGGAGACAGCAGTCTTGCCATGACTGGACTCCATAAAACTGCCTCGACTCCGTCACATCTTTGGTTCATCTTGGGTTCATCATGTTGTAATAGAGCAGGCATGGGCAAACTACGGCCCGGGGGCCATATGAGGCCTGTTAAGCTTTTTAATCCGGCCCGCTGAACTTGAAGAAATTATATTAAATAGTCAGTAAGTCATAAAAATGTTGTATTTTATCTTTTTTTTTTTTCAGTGTTTTAAAGGTCATTTCAATAAAGAGCTAAATATAGTGGGGCTTCAAAGACACAGATTTTGCTTTAACTTTGCTTTGGTTAATTTTGCTACATATTTCATAGGGCCCTCTCTCAAATTTTCAAACCCACTATGGACCGCCAGTCAAAACCTTTGCCCACCCCCGTAAAAGAGGGTTAATCAGGGGTTGAGCAGGGGTTCTCATGATGTGTTGACCAAGTGTTCATTGTCGGTTCATCGTTGGGTGCTGTTGCTTTGCTTTGCTGTGATAATTCTGGATGACCCCAGGTTGCTGAACAATTAAACCTGCAAGAAATGACTCTGATCCCTTGACTACTTTGCCTTATTTCAACTGGGAGTTAATTGATCACCGGCTACCAACAAGCAATTGAACATTAGTTGTCCAGGAGGACCCGGGAACATCTCAACTGGCCCCCGATTCTTTTCCTGGGTCGGAACAGTGTCCCGCTGACGCTCAGGTCCGGTTCAGCTCAAAGTGGAAACGATGATCGCTGGTTTTTATCGAAATCAACCTCCGGCTACCACGTTGTGTTGCTGCTGCGAGCAAAGGTCAGTTCAGAAAGGTTTTCTCTTGATACCAGATCTGGATCTAGCTGTGGAAGAGAACATGAAAAAACAATGTTCTTGACGTCGGCATCACCCTTAACTTGTGTGATGTCGGTCATGTGGAGCCAGCCGAGCCTCCGTGCAGATCAGTCTGAGCACCAAGTGTGTTGAATCTCGGTGAACTCCGCCTTTATGAGGCGGCTGCCGCCTCCTTGCACCGTTATCCCTGCAGTTGCACATTTACAGATAATGAGACGCGGAAATCAATCCTGTGGTGGCGCATAAATCCGCACGTGCGCGCTCCACTATTCAAAATAGATGCGACGGCTGGACCGAAACAGACAGTTGCAGTATATTTGCAGCCCCCTTAAACTCCGGGTCAAGATCATAAATGGTAATAAGAGACCGCAGAGTGTCTATGTGACATGAATGGGTTGCACATTATGCACATGCTTCTGAATAAATCTCCTTGTTACGCTCCTCCACCGTCTGCAGACTTGCACCCTCCTTGGCAATCATCTTTGTCTTTTTTTCCCCCTCCTGGGCCTCCCCGCCTGCTCTGTCAATCAGATTACAGCCGGATATGCCGAGATATTACCTTGCAGCTCTCATAAATAATCACTTTTACACTCGCGTGCTCCGCTCCGCTCCGCTCTGGAGGAAGCAGCCAGGGCTGCTTATTGCGGGGAATCAGCGGAGCAGACGTGAAGATTCACCTGGGCAGGGATCCGACTGCTGCAGAGCTGGCGGGTGTGTGTGTGTGTGTGTGTGTGTGTGTGTGGTTGAGGAGGGGGTCAGTTTTGATCTGGAAGGAGCTGCAGGCTCAGAGTTACAGCCGCAGGGTTGCTGCTCATTAGGTCTGGCAAGCGTGTTTCTCCGACAGCCCTCTTGTCTTGTGAAGTGAACAGACCGTGTGCACGGCACGGGCCTCCACGGCTGCCGGTGAAAAAAAAAAGGTAAAAAGCGCTACAATTCGGTAGAGCAAGGAAAAAAAATTTCCCCTGTAGTGTGTCCCCCAGCTGTGGGCATCGTTAGCTTTAGCAAATCCTCCCGTGCATTACGGATGTCAGCGGTACGCGGTGCAGTGCTATGTGACCAAAGTCACGCACGCTAGGCGTGTAGCATCGGAGTTAGCTCCCGACCTGTTTTTAGCATCGGCTCTTATTTCCACGTTGCCTTTCGGCACAGCCGCTAGTGCCATGGTCCAAGTCAGTCCTCCTGCAGGGCTTTGGGTATTTCTCCTGCTGTTCCAGCCGAGCTTCCAGCCAGCGCTGTCGGCAGATTAAGACCCCAGTGGCTCTTTTTCCAAGCGGCTTACTCACCACAGTGATGACAGGTATGAGTGTTTGCTGTGGGAGCATCCACACATCCTCAGCAGCCCAGTTGTGGGTGCTGCACGCAGCAAGCTAAAGAAGTGAAGGATGAACAGGGACATAGAAACAAAACAATTGTATCTTAATTTTTTTACTTTTCTGTTGTGGTGAACTGCCATGTAGGATGAGTGCCAATATTCGGTAAATTGGTCATTTATGATTATTTGTGCTTTGGCTGTTCTGTTTCCTGTTGTTTGGGACCTCTGTCAAGATTTCCTTTTTTGGTTATTTTTAACCATCAGTCAACAATTACTTCCTTTTTTTTGCCTCAAGCTGCATCCTTCTTGCAGCTTCTTGCAGCTACACGGCTCAGGTGTGATCCTGCGGTTCTGGTCATTAATTCCGCGGCGTCTGAATTTTCAGGCAATGAAAAGACATCTCAGTGAAAATCCTTGCAGCGTGTCCAGCGGCGTTTGCTGTTCTGTAAAAAGTGGCACAAATTCCACAGAGACTTCAGATTTGCCTAAATGGGTAAAGACAGACAACTGGAATTTGTTTCCAAAGATTTAATTTTGTACTTCAGCAACCCAAAGGGAAAAAAAAAGTAAATAAAATCCCTCCCCGGAAGGCTGAGGCAGGAGAGCGGAGGGGATGTTTGTCGAGACGCTTGTTCCGCCGCCGTCTCTAGGTTGACGGGGAAACTCGATGCTCCCGCAGAATAAATTACTTTGAGGTTTTTCTTCCTTTTCGCAGCCGAGTGCGCTTTGTCGCGTGTAAGCACAAAACATCCCTGAGACGGCAAAGTGGTCCATCTGTCCTCCTTCTCATTCCGGTGCCTGGCTACTTTCAAAGTGTGTTTTCAACTTTGTGTTGAGAAATCTTCTGAAGTTGAGCCAGGCGAGCTCGGTGTTTCCAATCTTCGTTCTGAATGGCGACGCGACGTTTTTTAACTCTGGTTGTGTACAAGGACATTTTTTGTATATTTTCTCGCAAGCTGAAGCACAACTCGTTTTGTTTTTTTTAAGCTCAATAATTTTGACTTACTTGAAAACAAACAAGAGAACAGAAGCGGGATTTGTAATATCAGCTGCGCTTGTACTGCATGTTGGCAAACGTCGGTACATTTTTTTTTTTTTTTCCCCGATTCCCACTTTTCTCACGAGGTGCCTTTCAGCGCCGACCTTCACCTGCGCCGAGTTCTCTTCTCACTTTGGAAGCCGTGCGGCGCTCTGCAGGCCTCTTTGATCGTTCCGTAGTGTTGCACAAGCTGCAGGTGCATTAAGGCCACCGCCGCCTCATCCAGACACTGAAGGGAACCTTCTGCATTTGAATGAGATGCAGCGGGACGTGACAAAATTTCGGATGTGGCAACACGGGTCAGGGGGGATCGAATAGTTGGAGAAAATTCAAAAAAAAAGAAAGTCAACTTTTGACTGGAGAAAGCCAACTGGCCAACCGTCCAGTTCTTTTTTTTTCATACATTGCCCTATCTGACATTTAACAATGTGTACATGCACCACAGAGTTCCATATTCTGATGAAGACAACATTCTTAAAAAAAAAAATAGGAAGTTTTTACATAACAATACAAACCCTGTCAGACGACAACCATCAGTCCCCTCTGTAGCCATTGTGATGAGTATCATATCAAAGGGTTCTTCTCAGGTTGGATGACAATGATGATAGCGTGATGACTCGCGGCGCCAAATATCTCTGTGTTTATCAAAACCATGTTTGTCTAACAGGAACATAGAGGGTTTTTTTTTCCAGTGTTGCACGTGTCCCCTGACCTGGAACATCATCCTCCAATATTTCTCCTCGCATCAAAGACGCCCAACGCTAAATCTGGCAGTATTGACCCGGCTCTTCGCTGCCTGTTTTCGACTCGACTCATATCTCAGCCACGCCTTGCCGAGGATCAGCCCAGCCGAGGGATGTATATTGCATATTACAAACAAACTCATTTCCCTGGGCCTTCCCTCCTCGTGTTCACCTTACCCTGCAAACCTGCGAGTTCATTTTGAAATTCATCCACAGGTGTCAGTCAGCCAGAAGCCTTGCATGTGTGTCCAAGCTGAGGCTGGCACTCAGAGTTTTAGGCAGCTGCAGATTCAGCAGCAGCAGACTCTCTGGTTTGCTGTCCTCGCTTGTGAGGGCTTCAAAAGCTGCACTCCACCTGATGAGCAGCTGCCAGTTCTTTCGGCCCCTCTACTTAGTCCTGCGCTTCTCCTGGCAGACGGCAGAAGGAGCTGTCTGTTGTTGATTCTCCTCTGATGGATGGCCACTTCCCTCTCTGCAACACCTGGCGTCCTCCAGCCGCTCAGCCTGTTCCCTTCACAAAATATCCTGAGCCGCAACCTCTCTCATTTATTCACATTGGCTCTGCCTGCTTTCAGGGCAGGCTCACACGTCTACAACATTGACGTTCATTAAAACGGATCCGCTTCAAAACATTAAACTACTTCATAAATCCGCCGTCTATCGTTTTTATTTAATTTTATTGGAACATTTCATGGTGCTCTACCACCACCGAGTGGAGAACGGGAGAACTGCAGCTGGAACCGTTAAGGGTTGCAATGGAATCTGATATCTGGCCTGTTACAGTAATGACCCACAGCCAATGTTGGCCCTGTTGCGGTTGATTCATTTAAAATTTTAAATAAAAAAGTTCAGACCTAGAAAACTATCACAAGAACAGATTTTCTGCTTATGTCGTTTCTTTATGATAAATCATATTTTCTTCACGTTTTGAAAGGCTATACTTGGCAAATCAGCATGCATATAATTGATATTTGCATTAAATATGCCAAAAACAGAAAAATAAAAGCTTTAATTTAAAAAAAACTGAAGATCAGATGGCTCTCGTTAAAAAAAAAAAAAAAAAAAAAAGCCTGCAAATTACATTGCAACTTATCAACACTTTTCATCTCTGTAGGGCATCACAAGATACTTTCAGGGTCAAATATACCTGTCCTGCAGATCTGCCATCTGTCAGAACTCAACACCGAGGTAGGTGCCACATTTCATGCTTCACCCATCTTCACCACAGAAAAGCAGTAGCTGTGGGTTTTCTCAAAACCTGGTGTATGAGCTGTAACCTTACGCTACCTCCTTCCTGTACATTAATTGTTCAGCAGTTTCAAAAAGTCGCAAAAAATCCACACCTTTTCAATCTGTAATGTGGCTCCTTGTTAGACAGAGCAGAGTGGAGTCATCAGAATTCACAAGTTTTTTTCATAATCACTTGAAAAGGAATAAATCCGATGTGGCAAATTATCACGAACGCTACGGAGATGAAAGGGCTTCCTGAGTTTGATGCAGTAACGGAAGAAAAATCATCTTTTTAATTCAAGATCAGTGCCGTCTATCACCGTGACACAAAGTGCTCTCTTATCTGGTACTTTACATGAGGTGAAATGAAGTAGAAGAACTGGCTTTTCTTTTTCCTTTCCACCGCCACTCTGCCCTCAGTAATTCCCTGCCAGAAACTTAACGAGTGTGACTGACCAAGAATGTATGAGACTGTGCGGCGGGGAGGATTGGAAATTATAAGTGGGAGTCAGTGGCGCGACTCTCTGCCGCTGCGGGAACAAAATGGCATCTACTCGTCCTGTTAGCCGTTAAAAACAATGCAAAATCAGTCAGAGGTTTTGATGAATTGCACTTAACATAACATCCTATGAAATAGCATGTGTTTACACACAAAGAGTCTCAGTCACACCACCTCTTCAATTGAGTGATTATTATCTTGGCATCAGAATCCAAGTCAAATATTGTTTATAACATTATGATGTAATTGCCTTTGGGTTTAGGCTATTAAGGTTACACAAATTCTAAATCAAACAGACGACTTGAACCAACTTTCAATTTTTATTTTTATTACTTTTTTTTTTTTTTTTTTTTACAAGAATTATTTGCACTGATGAAATTACAAATGAGACTTCATCAGGGACTCAAGCCCGCACCATATCTATCGACTACTAATCCTGACCGAAGGGGGGCGATGAAACGATGAAACCCGCTCCCTTAAAAGGTCGCTGACGGGTTTTTTTCCACTGCTGAGAAACACCGCCATCTGCTGGAGAAAAGTAAGTATGGCAAAAATAACACCACCTCGGGATTAAACCATTGACTCGACTCTAACGGGGACGTGACGACGAATTACCAAAATGCGCCGGCAATTAATCCAAACTCTAGTCCCAGGATATAAAGCTGCGTTTCTCAGGCGCACATCCATCGATCCGTGTCACCTCGCGCTCCAGTCGCGGCCGTTGTTCCGATTGTTTTCCTCCCTTTTCTCAAAAGCCGTGGTGCAGTCCTGTAGTACTGAAGCTTGAAAACGGTTTGTTTTCACGGCGAGGAAGAAGCGCTGCTAGCACTCGCCGACGGTGGAGCCGAGCGGGGGGTCTTTAAAAAAAAAAAAAAAAGAAGAATAAAAAGCAACTGAAAACGTTTATTTTACAGCCGGTTTAGTTGACGAACATCCGCCTCTTCAGCTCGCCATGGCTCTGTGCGGGGATGTGGGAGCCATGGCTTTGCCTAGCGAGCTTATCGTCCACATATTCTCCTTTCTGTCCAACCGGGACAAGCTGCGGGCCTCGGCCGTCTGCTGGCGATGGAGGGAGTGCCTCTTCTACCCCGCGCTGTGGACTAAGCTCCGGCTACAGATAAACGGCTCCGAGGAGACCTCGAAACTGGAGTTCGTCATGAGGAAGTTCGGCAACTTCGTGAGGGAGCTGCAGCTGGAGCTGACGCCGGGCGAGCACTATATCAACCTCCTGAGCGAGGAGGAGTCGTCGTTGGAAAGGGTGGACCAGCTTTCCATCCCCCCCGTCAATGACTCGGAGCTCTCTCCGCGATGGAAAGACGCCGTCGCCACCTACTTGGACCAGGTGGTGATTGTGTTCACACATTTACGCAACAACAGGTGAGCTTCAAAAAATAAAAAATAATAAAATAATAAAATAATAAAATAAAAAAGCGTCAAAGCGTTGGTTCAATTGAATGATGAAACCCGCTTGACATCACCTCTCCTCCTAAAATCGCAGTGAGGCAGCGGCTAGCTACCTAGCTTAGTTAGCTATAAACAAACCTCGACATTAGCTGTTACGTAAGCAGGTCATGCCTTTGCAGCAGAGCAGCTGGCTCACGTTTTCCATTGAAAACATATGTTTGAGGGGTTCGTTTTAAATTGAGTGGTGTCGATGGAATCGTTTGCGAATTGATGAAGGAAGGTGTACCTCTCATGATAATAACAATAACATAGATAGTAATAGTGGTTTGTTTGGGTGTTTTCCGTATTTTTTTTATTTTTTTTATTTGATTTGAGTGGGGTCTTGCCCCCAAACGCTTGCCCATTCACTACGTCAGCATTGCCGCACGCATTTACTGTATTACGTGCATACATTTGGCTGTGGTGGCTGAGGTTGAACGCTGGATTTAATTCGGCTCACATTAGACCTTGTTTCTGCTGTGCGTGCGTGTGTGTGTGTGTGTGTGTGTAAATGTTTGGTGCGTCCAAGAGCTTGAGATGCCAGAATGCGGCTTCGCACTCCGGTCTGCCTTCTCCCACATTCTCCATTATGCCCCACGGTCCTTTTGTGGTATTGAAATGTCCAACCCCATCAAAAAGCTGCGTGCTTCGCGTCTTAGTTGTGCTGAGAGGGCTGAAACCCCGTCATTTTTGTCTGCCTCCTCGTCACAGCTGACTATTGGCAAATTCAACCGTTGCTGAATTTGTGGAGCCAGTTTTGTTATTTGTGACTTATTCTTTTGTTGTTGTTGTTGTTGTTGTTGTTTTTTGTGGGGGGGTTTGTTTTTTGTTTTTTTTTTTCAAAATCAGGTTATGTCGACAGCAAGAGGCAAGCCAGCTCTGATGACTTTCATCAGAAATTATTTTTATGTGTGTGTGTGTGTGTGTGTGTGTGTGTGTGTGTGTGTGTGTTATCAGAATGCACAACCAAAGGTTGTAGTGGAAGGCGTAGGTCTTTCATCATTCAACAGTGTTCTGATCTTTTTAGCGAGTTTGTTCAACTCTAAAACACAAATTTGTCGTCTCGTAGGTCTGAATGCTCGACATTTGGTACGACGTCCCTTTTTGTGTCTGCTAGTGTGTCTAGCAGATGCACAATGAGATTGGTTGCAGGGGTGGGTGGGGTTAGCCGTAATTTTTTTTTTTTTAACAGCGGGACAGAATCACATCTGACGAAAACAAGCGGTCGTCTCCCATTTCTGAAAGGCTCTTAAGCGTATTCGCAAGGCAGCGTTTGAAAAGCAGCGGTGATGGAGGCAAGAGCCAGCTGCAGCGTTCAACTCTCATTCTCAACGTTATCAGGTGACCAAAATTTCCATCCGGCCGCGGACCAAATTTATCAAGGCCGTGGGTCTACCGACACACGTTATGTAAGGGAAGTGGAGCCTTTATCGGCGTAAATCACTACATCAAATCCTTTATTAGTGGGCCAAAGTGCTCCCGCTGTGTGAACATGAGACTTGTTTATTGGTTTGGCATTCTCCGAAACTAAGCCCCCAGATTTACAGGAAGTTGCTTAAAGTGCAATGTTCACAGCAACAACGTGTGTGTGTGTGTGTGTGTGTGTGTGTGTGTGTGTGTGTGTGTGTGTGTGTGTGTGTGTGTGTGTGTGTGTGTGTGTGTGTGTGTGTGTGTGTGTGTGTGTGTGTGTGTGTGTGTGTGTGTGTGTGTGTGTGTGTGTGTGTGTGAATATCCCACCTCTGATCAAATGTGTGATTCTCCTCCGACTGCTTTTTAGTGGTGTCAATTTTTGACATACTGCGTGCAGTTGAGCACGACTGCCATTCACGGGTTCTCGACCTCAACAGCCTTCTGACCTACTCCCACGCACACCTGATGCAAGTTGCATGGTGGACTCAAATGCGCAGCTCACACAACTTGTGTGATGGCAAAGAAATCTGAAAGTAATTCAGTTAAAAAATAAATAAATAAATCTGCTGATCTTAATAACAAAAATCCCTGGTTCTATTATTATTATCATTATTATTATCGTTTGTATGTTTTCAGCGTTGAGATGCATTATAATGTTTGGATTGATTAATCGTAATTTTCTGCTTTTTCTGCTTCCCTGCGTGCTGTTCTGAAGACACCTGCGGAAGCTGGTTGTGTTCGGAGATGTCTGCGTTCTCCATCAGGAGGGACTGCTGGATGGCTCCACCCTCCTCCAGGTCCACCAGGGACCCAAGAAGGTCAAAGAGTAAGTCTGAATTTTTTTTTTTTCTGACAACCGTCGGGAGCGTTTGACTCGGTGGTTGTTGTGCCGCAGGACCGTTTTATTTGATCGCACATGCAAAACAAGGTTACTGATGATAACCCACTGTTATTTATTTAGTTTCAGATGAGCTCTCTGCCATTGTTTAACGTAAATAATTCATGAAGTCATAAAATCCAGTTCCACTGCGGTGAGTCGTCACTCTCTTTATGATCTGTGCTCGCCGCAGAATGCAGCAGTTTTTCATGGAGCTGATGTCCAACACCTGCAAACTGAAGTGGTTGTCCACCAGCTTCATGCTGGGCCTGGTGACGCCTGCCTCTCTTGCTTGCCTGTCCAACACTTCCGCCGAGAGCCTGCAGCACCTCTGCATACTGAACCACCAGCTGGGTATGTGTGGGAGAGATTCGTTCCGCTGTGGGTGTGGTGTTTAAAAAAATAAATAAATAAATATCTTTATTTCTACTCATTTGCCCGCAGAGCCTCTGGTCACACCGCCGCATGTCGATCGACTGAGCAACCTTAAATCTCTGGCTATGGATTTCTGTGATTTCACATCTGACCTGTGTCGCCTGTTGGCGTCCCCCCGCCGAACGCCGCTGCACCGCCTCTCGCTTGTGCTCAACGGCCCCGCCCTCGGGGCAAAGTCATTAGACAGGACACCCACGGAAAATGACTGGAAGACAATGGTAAACACCCTTTTTTTTTTTTTCTTCTCTTTTTTTTTTGTAGCAGCAATGATACAAATAAAGCACAGTATCATGTCCTCGTGTCCCTATAATGCGACCTCTTCTTGCTCAGGTCCGCGTGAGCGCCAACCTGCGAGTGTACATCATGACCCTGGAGGTGGAGAGCGCCGAGCTCATCCGGGTGCTGAAGCCCAGCCTCCCCCTGGAGCGACTCCACCTGGACAGCTACAACGCGCTGGTGTCGGACGCCGCGCTGGAGCTGGTCACTCAACAGTACAACAAGACGCTGACTCACCTTCAGCTCATCAGGGACGATCCCGTCTTCCCCGACTTCAGCGACAACCGCAACGAGGATCCGCTGGTCCTCATGGCGTGGAGGTGCACTCGCCTCGCTGTGCTCGTCATACACGGTGAGTCTGGTGTCACACTGCCGCTAGTCTGTGCTCGAAGGACCCAAACCTGGCAACGTAGTGATGGTGGTAGTTTAGTGCAGAGGCGGGCAAACTTTTTGACTGGTGGGCCATAATGGGTTCTAAAATTTGACCAAGGAGCCTATAAATGCGTATGAGGGATGTGTAGAAAACGCATTGCGTAGCTTTGATGTCAATTGAAAATGAACCCAAAGCAAAGTTACCACAAAATCAGTGTCTCTGAAGCCCCACGGTGTTTAGCTCTTTATTGAAAAGACTCGTATAACACTGAAAAGATGGATGAAATACAGCTATTTTATGACCCGCCTAATATTAATATCATTTCTTGAAGTCCGGCAGGCCGGATTAAAAAGCTTAACGGGCCGCATATGGCCCCGGGCCCATAGTTTGCCCATACATGGTTTAGCGTGGAATTGATTGGAGCTCCTGTCCTACCTTTGTACCAGAGAACTATTTAAAATAGTACTTTTTGATTTATTACTATCATCATTATTATTATTATTTTAATTATTATTATTGTTATTATTATTTCGTTTTTTAATACATTTTTTATGCACAAGAACTTTCCGTTTCCAATCTGTTTTTTTTGCGGTGAAAGTCTAATCTTAGCATCCATATGATTTGCTCACTTTTAAATTATGTTCAACCCACTGCACGGCCTTCAGTTTAATAGTCCAACATTCCTGAACATCTCTTGCTGCAGGTTACATCATATGGGCCCATAACTTGGTGGCCATCGCCCGGCTGCGGGGCGCCAGCCTCCGCAAGCTGACCGTCTCCGAGTCCAGCATCGACTTCGACCCCGTGCTGTCCGTGTACATCGAGGGCGACCCCCTGCATCACCTGGTGAAGGAGGTTTCGCTGGGCCTCGGCCGCGTGTGGAAGCCCTGCCTGGACTCTGCGCTGGTCTTGATGGAGCCCACCCTGCACTTCCACCACGAGGTGCAGGCCTTCAGCGCCGGCATGTAGGCGGCGGCGGTCAGCTCACACGCGCACCACAGCTCAGAACTGTGTGAAGACCAGACTGGAGTCGAGTCAGACCTGTGTATTAGGCCCATGGTAGGTGCTTATTGGACAGTCTCAGCTGGAAATTCAAAGAGCGCGTCACTTCACGTCCCGTCTGCCCATTGTTTTTACTTTATTTTTTATTTGATTCTCTTTCGTTTCTGGGGATTTTTAGCACACGTCCTCTACTGTTTTCCAACGGATCCCCTGCTTCCGACCTGCATTATCCACTAAGAGGAAAAGGTTTTGGCCATTTTAAATTTGCTGCTCTGGCTGATCATTCCACTGCCGTGTGTGCCCTCTGGTCTGGCTTGGCCCAGTCTGGTCTGGTCTGAATCAACAAGTGTTCAGAGCTCTGTGTCTCTCTCTCCTGCTCTACTAGTATAACCCTCAGAGCCTCTGCACACTCCCACATCCGTTTGCTTCTTCTTTTTTTTTCCACCTTTATTTCTTTTGGTTACTTGGAGGCTTTTGTCCTCTCCTCGCTCCGTGTTAAGCCCTCCTCCCCCGTGTGGTCATCCCCCTGCCTTTTAGGCTTTGTGTGTATTTAAATACAGATTATAATTATCATCATTAATATTATTAGTATCCTGCTCACTGCTGATACAGGACAGGCAGGCAGATTGACTGGTGACCCGGTGGGATTCAGGGGATGGGGGGTGGGGGGATGTATCCCCCCCCCAAAAAAGCTTCTCAGTTTTGTGTTTTGTTTTCATTTGATTTTTTTTCTTTTTTTGATCGACGTGCTCTACCTGAGTGTTGGAGTTTGCTAACTAACTGATGACTTCCACGCTAACACAGCCTCAGTGGCGTCCTCCGAGCACCTCGGGCACCTGCAGCAGCTGGTGCCTGTCGCTTTAAAGATGTGTTCTGTCTCTTTGTGCAGCACAACAGCAGCGGCCGCCGCGTCGGTGCCGACTTTGTAATTTGATAAAGGTTTTTGGTGTTACGGAGAATACTGTTACATGCTAGCAGCCTGCGCTCTTACACAGCGTTCGTCTTCTTTTTTTTTCTTCTTCTTCTTTTTTTAAATCTCACTCGGAAGACTCGGCTTCCCGAACAAACACCACCAGCCAATCTGCTCATGTGCAACAACACGGAAGCTGGTGTCGCATTATTATTGTAATTTTTATTTTATTTTAGTTTTAGCTTCTTTCCTCTTGTTTTTTTTTACATACAGGTTATTGCTGCCTTTATTCTCCAATAGAGGGTTAGTTTCAAGGAGCCCCTTTTGGTCTGAAACTTATGGAGTCACGGACAGAAACATCAGAAGCGTGTCGTAATCTTGAAGGGCTCCAAGACTGAAAACATCAGATTGTCGTGCATTGTGCTAAAGGAGAAAAATGCTACAATTCTTTTGATGTCATGACAAAAAAAAAAAAAAAACAACAACAATCTCTTGCAACGTCATTATGCGGAGGCCGTGTTATCGCAACAGCAGTGGGGTTTTGTTTTCGTTTCGTTTTTGTTCATTTCAAGGTTTGGCTTCCCGAGGCCTCACAATCATGCCAGTAAATTCACAGCCGGGAGATATTTTATCCCGCAAGGGTCGGGACTGTTTTTTCACGGCGACATAACGGGGGGTGGGTTGGGGGTAACGGTTGGGGGGTGGGGGGGTGTTGCAGTGAATGTAAATCAAAGCTCCGCGCTGTCAGTCGGCCGACCGGCCCGCGGCGGCTCCGTCTGCGGAAGGCTCACCGCACAGCCGCGTCTTCTCGCAGAAATCTCGGCAGATGCGTTCTCTCGCTGCAGCGCTCGGTTGACGGTGGAGGCCCCACTAGACGAGCTTCACTTTTCCAGGAAGTGGCGCCTACAGCACAAAGTCGAGAGACTCGGGTCTGTCTCAGGTAGGCTTGTGACATCACTATGACCAGAACCGTGGTGGTGATGATGATGTTAAGTAGGGTGTGAAACAATCAATTAATATGAGATATAGTGAGTGTGTGTGTGTATATATATTTTTCTTTTCCTTTTGTATTTTTTTTTTTTTTTTTTTGTCCCAATTGAGTCACAGTTGCCTTGGAAACAGCCCCTATGTTTATTAGACGCAGTTGTTGTTGTTGTTGTTATTGTTCTTGTTGTTTCATCATGACGACGCAAATTCCTCACTCTGCCTCGGCAAAACCTAATCATACATTTGTTTTCAAAGATTATGGTTGACGAAGACTCGAGGACGGCGAAGAGGCGATCTGCCCATTGCACATGTTGACATCGGTAGATGTTGCGGGAGACTGAGAGGGTGACTCGGCAGTGGGAAGGCTCTCACCGAGGAGAATTGAGGCGTCGCCCTCGTGTCTTTCGCAGTCTCACTCCCCGACTTTTGGACGGGTCGCTGACGGAACGCCTCGGCCCTGGCTCTCGGAAACGTCCGTCATCCGAGCCGCGCGGCCGATCGTTTCAAGGGTCGCTGTCCGAGCGGCCCGAGCCTCGCGCAAACCTCGCGCTGAAGCTGCGGCGTCGAGCTCTGCTGCTGTGTGCTGGACCTGCATTTTATTAAAAAAAAAAAAAAAGAAAAGAAACACACACGCACGCTTCAGTTGCCGTCTTTTGGAAAGTTGGCCGCCCTCATGACTGCTCAGTTACCAACATGCACACCGTGGCACTTTAGAGGTCCGGGCAACGTCTGTAGACATGGCGGGAAAGAAAAGCAGACATCACGCACGGCAACCTTTTTTTTTTCTTGTTGTTGTTTTTGGGTCTCCATCAGTTTTCACGCACCTTGACTCGACGGCGTGCTCCGACGTTGCTCGGCGCTTCGCCGCTTGCGGTTACCAAGTGTTTGCCCAGCTTCGAGGGGACCGCGGTGGCTTTGGCCGTGATGCTCTCTCTCTGGGCACGGCGCCACCTGGAGGTCCGCGCGAAGGCTGCCTCTAGCCGTACGCAAAGTTGGAAACACCCTGAGGCGGTAATTCGCCGTTGACGTAGACCAAAATGTGTTGGGTTTTATCTCACGACCCACTCCCCCCCCCCCCGACTCTCGGCTGCTTTTTAGGAGCTTGATGTTGCTGCTTTTAACAGACATTCGGGATGTCCTGTGTTTGTTTCATGTCGTTGTGTGTCGGCCGAAAGAGGAAGAGATGAAATGCAACAATCTAGAGTTGAATGTACTTTCGGAGACAAAGCAGAGTTGAACCAATGGATCCGCCCTCACCAATCACACGTGCTTCCCGCCTCCATTCCCCGTTAGCTCCCGAAATGTCAGGGGCTCGTTCGCGGCGTTTCCCAGCCGAGTATAGCGTGTTTGTGCGTAGTTTAGTTCTTCCCTAGAGAGTTGCTTAGCTTGATTATTAGCCCAGCTTGGATTTCTTTTTATGAACTATATCGTAAAATGGTTATGATGTGTGAGTAAAGAGCCCTGCAGCATCCCAGAGAGCAGCAATAGAGGTGAATTAAAAAGGCGGCCAGTTCGACTGTTCGGCCCATTAGCACCAGCTGATGGTCAGCTGTAACACTTCCAGGCCTGGAGTCAGTGGAAGAGTCCCTTTGTCCTCTCACCAGTGGTTGAGAATGGAGCCATCTTGTGCCTGAAAGCTTTTTGAGCTTTTCCGAACCTCTGCTTGCTCTCTCCAAGACATTTCGAAAGGCTTTGTGTGATATATATATATATATATATTATTATTATTATTTTTTCCTTTTTGCTTTTTTTGCATTATTGTGATTGTTTGACCTAATGTGAAGCAGCTTTTCCGAAACACAGTGATGCAGGTTTTTGCGCAGATGCTTGTTTTCAGTGTTTGGGTAGCCAGTGCAGGAGTTCCGTGACCGAGACGCTGGCGACGCCGGTGCAACCTGAGCGAGTTCTCAGCGGTGCTGCCATCACGCCGTGTGCTCTCTGTTCTAGTGTATATAAGGGGCGGGGTGTGGTTTAGTGGCCAGCGGTGCAGTCGTATCACTTCCACCGCCGCATTTCCTGCGGCGGGCGACAGAAACTGCTTAGTTCTCAGGGTCCAATCAGAGGGGGAGGTTGCAATCGCTCGGACCTCAGCGAGAGGATCCGGAGCCACTGGATCCGTTCTCCTCCCGCGGTGTGTCAAAGCTGCCAAAGACCACAGTGGAACAAACACAAAGGCTATCTGAAGTGCCCGCGAACGCACGTGCCGGCAGGAGGATGGTCCAGTTTTTCCCTCTTGGCTCCGCCCATCCTCGCCATTTGTCCTTTTGCGGCTCTGCCCAGCTGCGCCTTTGCTGCTCTGCGACCACCATTCCGGCGCAAAACAGTCTCATCCAGTGCACTTCCGCAGCGAGGCGGAGGCCTTTTAAGGGTTGAGGACAAACCTTTTTACTCCTCAAGCGTCTCTCTGAGGGGACGGCAGCCGGCGTGGCCGATGACGGCCCGGACGAGTGCCGCGTGCACTCAAGGACGGGTGTGGTGGGGCCGGCGTTGGTGGCGTTGGGGCTTTTTTTGGGGGGGGGGGGGCTGTGCAGCGACACAGGCGTCACGCAGACCAGCAAACAACGAACTTGATGGTCAGTGTCTGTGTTGAACTAAGGTTTTCTTGTTTTCGTTTCACTTTGTTTTTTGTGCGTTTGCAGAGGGAACCAGCGGCACGGCAAGATGTGGGGAGTCGTTAAACTAGCCGCCGGCCGCTCTGTGCGGCGCGGAGGTGCGAAAGCATTCAGGAGCAGCCGTTTGTGAACTAATGCGCGCTGCTTCTGTGTCGACGTTTGCGTCCTGAGGCCACCGCAGGGCTTTGTGTGTGTGTGTGTGTGTGTGTGTCTGTGTGGGTGTGCGTGTCCTACCCATCGAAGCAATATACACTGGCAGTGCTGACACAGTCATTCGCTGTGTGAGGAAGTCGGCCCGTGTATTTGGAACAGCAACTTTACTCGTTGGCTCAATCAACCAACAGGACCTTTCATCGATTTATTTTTTTCTTTCTGACGCGTTCTGCTACAAAGAGGCAGGTTGGAAGGCTCTGGAAGCTTGGAGCTCCTTCAGGAGAACATTACCTGCAGTTACCGTGCATCAGTGTGATTGAAACCAGCTCAACCTGTCATTTTATCACTTCTTTTCTGTGCTCTTTGCATACGTTTAGCCCCTCCCTACCTCTCTCGCTCCCCCTCCCGGTGGCCTAGCAGACGAACTGCACCTACAGAGCCGACCTCTCGTGCAGTCCGAAGTCGTAACGGGCTCGTAAACGGACTTGTGTGCGTTTGTGCACGTGTGTGTTATTTCAGAACCAAAGCAGCTGCAGACAGACGGCGTTAGATCTGCCCCAGCGCAAAGACAGGCAGACTGCTGCTATCAGGCTGCCAATCGCGTCGCTTCCACTCTGATCGTCGCTGAGCTTTGATGCCAGCCTGAGACTCTGTGACAGGATGTTGTGGAACTGAGAGGAAGGGAGCTGTTGTTTTTGACCTGAAGCTCCTCCCTGGTAGGTTCAGACAAGGGGTTTTTGGTTTTCTTTCTGAAGAGAACGCCACGGAGAGACAGGGTTTCCTCATCTCGGTGAAAGATTTACAGATGCTTCCTCTTCATTTGTTTCGTTGTTTACGTTTTGTCTCTTCTTCTTTTTTTTTTCTTTTTTTAATCTAAATGCTTAAACCATAGACTACTACCAGTACATGCCAGACCTCTGAATGGGCTCACAATGGACTGGACTCCTGCAGGAATGTGAAGGAACCAATGAACATCCTGATTTCTGTTACTTTGAGGAGAAACACTGGATGTGCATCGCACTGGTTTAAAATCAGTCCTGTGTAACAGACGGAGTTGAATGTGTGTGAGAGTGCGTGCGTGCGTGCGTGTGTGTGTGTGTCTGGGTGAACGACACCAGTAACATTCAGCCACACAGAGCCTCTGGTTTTCAGCCTCGGCTGAAACTGGTTTCCCAGCCAGCTTGTGACAATGATACCAGCAAAACGTCGACATTAGTGGGGCATCCTCATGTACGCGGCACACTGTACTTCTAGGAAAGAAGGAACAATATGGCACTGATGGTACATCCTGTCAGTAGAGGTTGAGTTTAGGGCGGACGCCCCGCTACACCGCGGATGCGATGGGTGTTGATGCTCCGTGCCAGCCATCTGTCTCCACTTAGATCTCAGCTACTGTGGCCCTGGCGTTTCTGGCTGCTAGACAAGGTCCTTTTTCGTCAGCGCAGGAGAGGCAAGATTCCTAATTATCCAGGCAGGCAGGCAGGCCTGCTACCCAGTCCAGCCTCACAACTATGCAAGAGGAATGCATATAATCCACACTCTCCTCTTTTATCCTTTGTTTTTCTTTTAAAATATATAAATTTTTGTTTTTCTAATTCTCTTTGTCGCGCAGTAATCCTGACGATGTAAAGCTAATAAGAACTTGCAAATGACAATACTTGGCCTTATGATGATTTATGGAAATCTTATCGTTTTTAGTTTTGAGATCTTTTTGATTCTGGTCAGCCAGCCCAGCGACAGCAGCGGTGACGGCGGGCTCACTCTTGGTCTCTGTGAGACTTGCTAGACGGCCCCTAGTTTTATCGTGGTACGAATGTTGTGCATTTGTTTAAAATCAGGACAGTTTGCAATAACAGCAGTCTTACTAGTGGCCACAAGGGGGCACAAGCAGTGCTGACAGCGCCCGGCTGCGTCTTTAGAAAACCGTAGAGGAAGAAATATAAGCCGTATAGGTAAAGATATATAAACTCACACAGTGCATATTTGTATAGGACTCAACAATGCATCACCGTGGTATAATCTTATGCAACACATGTCCGGGTTCAGTTTATGAACATAAAGTATATTATGAAATCGAGTTTGTAAATCAAAGGTTACGTTGTTGTCATGTGTGTACAGCGGGGAATTTACGGGGGTTTACCTTCTTAAATGTTGACTATTTCGAGCGTCGCGTCCCCGTGTGATCGTCTCTGTCCAAAGTGAGCACCAAGCAGCAGGTTTTCACCATCTTCATCACCAGATGGAGCCCTGACACACAGCTGGGCCAGATTTCACTCAGGAGGTGAAATTGTTGGTGCATTTCGGTCACATCTTTAGATGCGTTTATATATCCACACCTTTCAGTTTTGTTTTTTTTTGTTTTTTTCCCAAATATGAGCACTGGTCTAAAATGGAACTGCTGGATTCAACAGCTTCATGTTTGTTCTAATCGGAGAAGAAATCGAGTCTTTCGACGGACTCAAGGAAACGTGTTTGTCTGTAAACCTGCTCCTCACACAATTTGCAGAAAGAACATTATATAACGATTGGATTAGACATCGGTCCAGCTGTGTTTGTTTGTTTCTTTGGGTTTGTTTGGGTTTGTTTGTTTTTTTTTTTGGGGGGGGGGGGATTTGTTTTCCTTTTTGTTTGTTTGTTTGGGTTTTTGTTCTGAAGGGAAATGTTCTTTAGTGGAGAAGGTGAATTTTTATCCCAGAGAACAGTGTTGACCCATGGTTCTGTTGTGGAGAAAAGTGAAACACCTCCTGGACAACCTGCCGAATGTCGATTTGAATTATTGTCGAATGAATGCTCCTCTTCTTTTTAGTCAATGAATAAAAGCATTAAAAACTTTGTGTGCCTCTGTTGTCTTGTCTCTTCCACTGTTCTTTTGCGCCTCAATTTCTTCTGAGTGAACAGTGGCAACACCACGACCAACAGTTTTGGACTTGGAGTCAGCGCATGCAGTGTTTGGCTGTTAATGTCTTTGTAATACAGAATATTACAAGTAAGGACAATTTCCATTTCTTCATGGTGTCTTTTGAGTTCCCCCCTCCCCCTTAAAATCTATTCAATAGTGGCATTTAAATGTATTTTTCTTTCAGGAAAATGAGGATGAACCGTTCAACTCAAAGGGAAACCTTTCAAACCAAAATTTTAGATGATCAAGACTGCTTCTGTTCTACCAAAACACACCACACAATTAATGTATAATTACAGAGATTAAAACTAAATCTCCATCAGCATGTGATTTAACCTTGTAGGGTTGTCATCGGCTGCATGAAATGGAATATGAGCTGTGCTGAAACCACATTTGGTTTTATGTCAAGTATAAGTGTAACATTTTTTTGATTTTTATTATTTTAAGTGTTGTAAAGTGTTTGGCACTATTTTAACGTGATGCCATAGAAATAGTCATAACAGGCCAAATTATTTTTAGGAAACTTGCACATCACCATAAATTTTAAGTGCTGAGTTGGAGACAACTGGACTTTTCATTTTTAATTGAAAGAAGTTTTGCCGTTCATGGAGTATTACAATATGCTTTAGGACGCGACTCAGCGGTAAACACCTTGGAGGCGGTCCAGAGTTGTTTTTAATATGATGATAGATTGAAACCCATTAGTGTGGTGCATCCTCTCAACTCGCTTCATGTTTGGGGCAGCCCCCACTCATTCCCATTCATGAGAGTCGTTAGTCTTACAATGGATGTGTTGTCCAGTAAGGAGTGACCACAAGCTACCCTGAACAACGCAGGTCAAACCCATTTGGATGCAAGTGGTTTCCTTCACACCTTCTGTCCTCCCTGTCCATCACGTGGACACATTGTTGGGGTAACGACTCACCTATGGGTTTTACTCTATTAACATAACAGAACAACTCACATATTGATAGGGTGGGGCAACTCCCAGGACCACCCCCAAGATGTCCCCCTCCTAGAATATATACCTGGTACTTCCTGAGCCATTTCATAGCTACATGGTGGATTGTCTTCAAGCACCTAACACAGACGCAGCACTAAATCACGATTACCTGGACTGCCGAGAAGCTACAGAGCACGGACATCGCTGTGAAACGGCATTTTGTTTTAGGAGGCGGGGATATTTCCAATTTCCGCCAAGAACGACGGACGTCCACGTAACATCGGGAGTTCCGACTTCCGAAGAAGAAGCCGCGGCGGAGAGACGAAGAAGAAGACGACACCACGTGACCCTTAACTGAAAGCAAGATGGCGGTGGTGGTGCGGAGCTTGCAAGACCAGCTCGAAAAAGCAAAGGAAAGCCTTAAAAGTGTGGACGATAATATTCGTAAATTAACCGGACGCGACCCAAATGAGTCTAGGTAAGAAAAACCTAACGCCGTCTGGCTTATGGTACGTTTAGGCTGCTAATCGAGCTAGCTTGCTAGGGCTCTTGATACAGGGCGGCGTGAGAGAGCGTGACTCGGTTAGCTAGCTAGTTAGCCAACATAGCTGAGCTTGCTTTTTATGTCGCCAAAATACTCGATGCATGTAATGCATGCATTCTTTAGTCGCGGTTTGAAGTAACAAGGAAAAAGTAAATGAAAAATGTTGCTATCTGAACACAACAGTGAGTTCGTCACCATGGGGCCTTACCGTTCGTTCAACGAAGGTCCGCGGTTGCCCGTGAAAATCGTATTTCCATTGTTTTCTCGTTCGTTTCTGTTGACGTGTTGGTATTTTATTTTTGCCACTATATTCATTTGTGTTAATTCTCCATTATTTCCATTCAATGGTTCTCAGTTACTTCTACCCAATGTTGATTTGTAATATCACCTCAGACCAACAGGACACACCTCTTCATACAGTTTGTTTCTGTTAAATGTAATACGTATACGTTTTTACATCCATCTTGTTATTGGCCACGTTCAGGGCTAATAACTAACCGTATTTACCAAGCCAAAGATTTGCGTTGAAGTATGCAGTTCATTATTTTTATTACACAATCAAAGGTCCCTGAGTATAAGTTAGTCACTGCTTGATAGGTTAGTTGAACTTTTGGTTTGAATTTGCATTGACCTTTCCTTTTGTTTACACAGGCCCGGTTTTATCCGCCGGCTCAGCGGCCCCATGGCAGGCCCTGGTGGAGGTAGAGGCAGAGGAGTGAACCTGCTCAGGTATTTAAAAAAAAAAAAAAACAGTGTTTGTTCTGTCAGATTCTAAAAGAGAAAAAAAGATTCCTCTTGATGTTGTATTTTTGTGTTGTAACTCCTGTCTGCGTGTCCTTTCTTAGGCGCAGTCTCATGGACATTGGAGGAGGAGGAGGCGGCGGCGGCGGCCCCCCTGCCAAGCAAAGGGACATTGAAGGAGCCCTACTGAGGTGAGACTCTAAAATGTTATGGACAGGTGCAATCGCTGTTAAGTTTAGTTTAGACCATTAGTAGACCACACAAAGGTCATTCTTCTTATGTTGCCATTATTTGTTCCTGTTCCAATTAAATAATTGGACTAGTATAATGTAGATGTTGCATCCTCAACATGCTGGATGGATACAACATAGCTCTACTCCCAGTTCCGCAAGTGTTTCATATGTCTGTCATTTTTGCTTGTCTGCAGGCTGGCAGGGGACCAGAGAGCCCGACGAGACGTGCGCAACGACAGCGACGCCGAGGATGACGATGATGTCAAAAAGGTTTGTCTGAAAGACTCTTTGGATTTTATCATTAGGAATACTTGAATGTTTTCCTCCAAGATGCATTATCGCAAGTATTGATTTTAAATCAGCTGTTTAGCCTAATTGTTAAATTTGATTGTTAACCCAATCAATTTTCTCTCTCTCTCATCAGCCGGCGTTGCAGTCGTCTGTAGTAGCTACCTCCAAGGAGAGAACACGCCGAGACCTGATTCAAGATCAGACCATGGATGAGAAGGGCAAACAGAGGTATGCCAGCAGCAGTCCTATACAAACATCTGAGGATTTGATGGCACACTGGGGTTTGAGATTTAATGGCTGAAATATTGTTGTTGTTTTTTCTGGACAGGAATCGGCGAATGTTTGGTCTGCTGATGGGGACCCTGCAAAAATTCAAACAGGAGTCCAATGTCTCAACTGATAAGGCAAGTACAACATTTTTTTTTCTATTAGAAACTTGCCTTTTCATCTGTATGGTAAAGGACATATTGTGTGCATTATGTAGAGAACGCCCCAGTTTAAACTTTGTCCTCTTTGTTTCACTTTACAGCAAAAACAACGTGCGGAGATCGAGCAGAAGCTGGAGGTTCAGGCTGAAACTGAGAAAAAGAAGGTGGAGAGTGAGAAGAGGGAGCTCTTTGAAGAGCGCCGAGCCAAGCAAACAGAGCTGAGACTACTGGAGCAGAAAGTTGAACTAGCTCAGCTGGTAAGTGTTCAACATTTAGAAGAGTGGCTGAAATGTTTGTGTTATTGGTTTGAAGTTTAATTTTACCGTTCTGTTGTATTAGCAAGAGGAGTGGAACAGCCATAATACTCACCTGGTGAAATACATTCGAACCAAGACCAAGCCTCATATCTTCTACGTGCCTGGGAAGATATGCTCCACCACACAGAAACTCCTCGATGACTCAACTAAAAAACTAAACGGTCAGTAGCCTTTATGTTGTAGCATTTGAAGCTTCTTCTGAGACTTTTTGTCACTGACATCCAGTCAGGTTTGTGTATGTCTGTAAACACCTCTGTGTATCCGTTTCCCGGACAGTTGTGTTTGACGAGAGGCGTGCGGCTTTTGCCGAACACCTTAGCAAGATGGAGGCCCGCCCCCGGCGCCAGCCTAACCGTGACCAGGACAGCAAGGTGGCAGCCGCCACAGGGACGGACCACTCGGTGGAGGGTAAGCCCGCAGGACAGGTAGTCAAGGTGACGGGTAACCAGGGGGATGTAGAGATGGAGGAAGATGAGGACGAAGACGATGAGGAGGAGGTCAGGGGGAAAGAGGAGGTTAGACAGGTGGTGGTAATGAGGGAGGTGGAGGACAAGGAGGGGTCAAAGGAGGGGGCGGAGGGGATGAATGAGGAGAGTGAGGAAAGGAAAGGGGGACAGGGGGAGGAGGATGGGGTTAAAGACGAGAACAGGGCAGAGGGGGAGGAGGCCAGTCCAGAGTCAGAGGAGATGGAGGTGGAGGAGGGCTTAGCGCAGAAAGAAAGGAGCAAAGCAGACGAGGAAGAGGCAGACAGTCGAGAGGAGCCGGCAGACCTCCTAAACAAAAAGACCCCAGAACCCCAGTTATCTGAACCAATCACCACCAGCGACAAATCACCTGACACTATTCACAAAGTTGGGGAGCCGGCAGTTAAGTCCTCTGATGAAGTGAGACCTGAGAAGATCCAGGTGTCTGCACCCGCGGCCGCCAACGCCAAGGTCAGCCCCTCCAGCCAGATGCAGGACTCGGCAGACCCGAGTCAGTTGGGGGAGGAGAAGCCAGAAGAAGCGGCGGAGAAAGTGGCCGAGCAGCAGGCAGCCCCCGCCAAGGAGGGGGAGGAGGCCAGGGGGAGGAAGAAGAACAAGGAGCCGAAGAAGGGCCATGGCAACAGCTCCTCTTCTTCCTCCTCCGGCTCGTCCTCCAGCGGAAGCTCCTCCTCGTCCTCGAGTTCCAGCCGCTCGTCCTCGTCTTCCTCCTCCTCGTCCACCTCCTCTTCCAGCAGCCGGAGCCGCAGCCGAGACGGCGTCAAGCGCAAGAGGCGGCCGTCGGACCGGAGCAGGAAGACGGAGGAGCGGGGTCACCGCAAGAGGGGAGGGAGTAGCGGAGGTGGGAGGGACTCAAAGGGATCCAGGAAGAGGAGGAGCGAAGAGGGGCGGGGCAGATCATCCCGGAGCGATAGGGAGCACAAGGATAGAGACAGGAAGGACAAGAGACGTTAATTTGTCGATTTATATGTAGAAACAACTTAAAAAAAAGAGAGAGAAAAAAATCAGGTGGAGGTCGTGAAATAAGTCAGATTTGAGTTTTTAACCAGCCTTGTTTTCAAGTGGCCACATGGGGCCCGTTTTAGCGTGAAGAGATCTCAAAGTCAGAAACTAAATTGAAGCATTGATCGCAGTTCCCTCCATCCATTGTTTACTGGCAAAAGAACACTCGTCAGTGGGTCTGTCGACTTGAACAGGTTTGAAACCTCGTTTTAGTCACTTAAAAAAAAAAACTGTCAGTCTTTCAGGTTTTTAAAACACTTTTTGTGTCTCTATGAAAAGATGCAATTAATTGTCAGGATTCAGTTGACCGTCTAGTTTTCAGGTCACTCTGATCGTTGTGTCCAGGCCTGAGCTCCAGTGATTATCGTAATGATTAACACGCAGTGGTTGTGTCTTTGAGCCAATGTCACTACTCTGTCGCTCTTCGATAGCTGTTTTCAGTGTTGGAGTTGTTTTCCATTTTGTTTTTGTACTAAAAGTGCTTCAAAATAAAGGAGAATTGGAGGTGAACACGTGTTTTGTTTTTTCTGATGTTTGCAGAAATGAGAAGTTGACTTGTGCTTCGATTATCATCATGACCATCAAAGATACACATCTCCATGTTTATTCTACAAACCTTAATTTAATTAATGTCTACAAAGAGTTCTGTACAAAATGTTACTATACAAGTTTCTCTGGATAAGAAAAAAGTCGACTGCGATACAAATACTTTTATTTTGAAATGCACACGTTCACTTCCTTTGCTTGCCGTCTCCAACTACTGGCAGCAAGTGCAGGAGCTCCGGTAGATTCAAAGACACGATGGTGGAACATGGACTGCAACTCGCTGATGAGTACGGCCTCCATTTATTGGGTCACATTGGCAAAAAGGTCATTCAGGTTTGTTCAGGCTGATCTGCCAGGTCATTCTGCTCAAAATATCTGCCAAAACAGAAATAGATAAGAGATACGTGGGTGGAAAAAAACTGCACTAAAATGTCAAACCAAATCAATTCCAATCAAGTATTCAGGCTAGGAGTCGAACCTGGCAACAAGACAGATGAGCAAGTTCAGAGCAGGCAGTTTGTGATCGTCCTCGCTCTCCTGCGGACAAAATGACACACAGCTCAACAAAACCCATAACAGTTCCAGTCATGAGCTGAGGCAACCAGAACACATTTGAAACCTCATTTCAGACACTTTGTCTGGCAGCTGATAAGACAATTAAAAAAAAAAAAAAAGACCCATCAAAGCAGACACGCAGTGGTTTGACACAACAGCAGATGGCAGCAGAGGACAGTGCGAACGTTACCAGCGTGCTACGGAGCTGAGCACATCTCCTGGCCAGCTGTCGAATGGACGAGTGGGCTCCAGGCAGCAGGGGCTTCTCCAGGCAGGCCAACAAGGCATACAGCCAGCGACCCTATCGCAAAAAAAAAAAAAAAGACCACAGTCACACATTGAAATCATGCCGCAAAGCTGAGTTATCATAAAGCAACCTGAAGCTACAAAGTGAATGATGGGACTTGAACTCACCAACTGAGAAACAAAGTCATGTTCTTCAAACCAGCCAATCAGAACCTCCAACACAATCTGCACTGTGGACTGTAGAGAGGCGAGGGGATAAAGTGTTGAAATGTTGTTCAAGAGGCCACTTAACATTATTGTATACATTACATTATTATTATTTACATTATAATTAGTAATAATTTAAAAATTACATTATTCTTATTGTGGTGGTTTACCTGTTTGAGCCTGCTGGCGATGCTGAGGAAAGGAGGGAAGCCCACCTTGGCACAGGAGAAAGTTAGTTGTGAGGCGCCGTTGTCAGTTTGTGTTCGAATTACAGAGAAACTTCCGTCAGAATAGTCGCTGTATAATTTTCTTTTTCTTTTGTTCCAAAAAAAAAATCACCTCACCTTGTTGTAATCGAGCGCTGGTCCCGGTTCAGGGTCTGTGTTGCCGGTCGAAGAGCCCAGACAGACTGTCTCACCTAGACAAAATCTCTTCCAGCCCTCCTCGTCAGTTGGCTGCGGCTACACACAGACGGACAAACGTCACGTCACTTCATCTGAACACAATAGATTTCCAGTTATCTGAGCTTGACTGGACTTTTTGACAACACACAATTTATTAATCTCCTCACCATTAAAACGTTGTCGTCCAGATTCTGGCTGTTCCAGTGAGCCCTGTTCTTTGTGATGTTCTTAAAGGAAATTTGGGGTGGGGACGTGGCAAACAGTTGAGGTTACTTGAACTTATAAGAAACACAAACAGTTCTGTTTTTGAGACTCTTTGGTATCCAGAAGAGTTAAAGACGTTCACGCTGTACCTGCCGGACATCTGAGAAAGTACCGACTTGATGCTGCTGCCATCTGAGACTTGGTGAAAAACCGACAGGAGCAGCGGGACAACCGGCCATCTGAGACACACCAACAGGAGGGAGGAAGAAAGGCAATAAGGAGTAATTGGTTTTGGGTCAATAGTGTTTCTTCCTTTATTTCTGCAACCATAATATTTGGGTTTTCATCCCTTTCACTTAGCACAGCTTTGCAACTGTGCCTTGCACCATGTTTGATTGGGGTTTTTTTGGGGTGTTTTAGTCAAATCATAAGGTGGTCTGCTCAGAGGGAATATTATGAGAAGCGTTTGATTTGAAAACTTTAGGACAAAACTGTTGTTCATGTTCATGTCATGGCGCCATAATTAATAGTACTTAACAGAGGTAGATAAATCCCTTTGCATGCATTACCCAACGTAGCATTTGTATTCTTGCACTTCTTTTATGACGCGTGATACTTTCACTTACTGACGCAATGACTGTCTGCTTCTTACTCAATTTCTTGGGGTCGATCTGGGCGACCACCACTTCCGGACACTGAGACGCCTCCAACCTGAGGCGGGAGCAAACACAGCGTTCAAACATCAGGAAATTAGGCCGACTTAAGTCGCTGTTCGTCGAGTAAGCAGGGGTCGCACTGACTGCACTTGACGGAGGTACTCTTGAGGATTCCTGGGGGGTCCGCTGAGGTCCAGGTCCGCCGAACGCGCCCCGAACTCGATGGGCAGCAGCCTGGGCATCAACTCCTCCACGTCCGACTTCATTTTCCTGTCAGTTTTAACCCGCTTTCAACATAAGAAATATAATTAGCGCGTTGTAGCTGTCAATTAACGTGTCAGACCACTCCAGGAAACGCTCTTAGTTCGACGACAACGTCAATTTTCACTCGTGCGCCGCGACAACTCCGGACCTACGCGGCCATATTTGTTTACGACGCGCAGTGATGACGTCATACAGACCGCGGCAGCTGTTGCCTGGGTAACGAGTACCGAGGACAAAGTCCGCAAAATAACAGCGTCACTATCCTAAAATATGATTTTCTTCCTGGTTTATATGTTCTAACAAACTAATTTTTTTTTTTCGCAGTTTTTAATTACAAAATAATAACTGAAACCCTTTGAGAACATGTTTTTGCCCGCACCTGGTGTATGTTAATCATTATCCCCCCACTCGCCCTGTATCTTATCTCAGCCGTCTGACTGAGTCTTCATGGCAGCAGCAGTTGAGAGGCAACGTCCACTTCCAGCACGGCTGGCCAGAGATTCACTCCTGCGAATTATGGAAATCTTTTCATGAAACCTTCCCTTTCACACGCCAAGAATGGCCGTCAGCGTGGTGAACAACATCCTGCTTCTTGTGGCTTTGCCTGCCTTGAGTCTGGGGCTGTTGTCTGACTACAAGATCTGTGGCGATGTAGAGTGTGAAAGTAAGTTCAAACTTCCAAACAGAAAGGCTGCCAGTTATTTTATACAATACTTGATGCTGATGTTTATACTATGTATTCACTTGTTTACTATGTCTGTGTAATTCAGTTTATTTCAATCTGGCAATGTCTTTATTTGCAAAGCCCTTCTATACTAAATCTCAACACGTGACTGTCTATTTGTCAACGCGTGTGTGTGTGTGTGTGTGTGTGTGTGTGTGTGTGTGTGTGTGTGTGTGTGTGTGTGTGTGCATTTGTAGGTCCAATGAGCAGAGTGCAGGCCATCAGGGACTATCACGGCCAAGACTGCCGTTTTCTGAGCTTCAGACGGGGAGACACAATCTTTGTTTACCACAAACTCACTGGGAAAAGAGAGGACCTCTGGGCAGGCACTGTACGTCATAAACCTGTCGCTTTCTTCACCTCCACAGCAGCACGTTGACAAACAGTCAACGTGACTAGCACTGTATTCAAATTGCCACCCACCTTTAGTTCCACGTTGAAGAGATTAGCCATGTGTTGAGGGTTAGAGGTATAGTGACTGGTTGACAAATACTCCTTTTGTTAAAGCAATAATGATTACCTACTGGAACAAACATATGTGAGAACAATTACTAGCAATATTTTGAGTGAATTGCAGTGTTACTTATCAGGAATATACTGCACATTTAAAGTAAAACATAAAATGATAGTTTAAAGTAAAGCTGCAATGACAGACTCCAGTTACAGTTATATTTTAAACCTTTGAGTTATATTTTGATTGAAGAGTTTTTACATCATAAAATGTGAAAAACATTTAAACATAAAGAGGAACATTCAGAGATAAGGTTTTGCTATTTAAAGAACTGCAGTTCAAAACGTGTGAAATTGTTTAATTTGCATCAGCTGTTTCTCACTGTAACTGCATCAAAACTTGAACATGAGCATTCCTGTTGTGTCCCTCAGAAGTCAAGTTTATTTTCTGTCAGAGTTGATTGTTTGTCTGTTTCCTTTTGCTTTCAGATTGACAAACAGTTTGGCTACTTCTCAAAGGATGCAGTGCAAGTGGAGGATGTCCATACAGCCACAGAGAAAGTTGTGGCAACACAGGTCGGTCTGATTTCACTTATGCAGTTCAGTTGGAGAGAATTCAAGTCTTTCATGATAATTAATGCCGGCAATTGTGTAGCTAAATAGAATAGTTATCAAATGCACTGGCACATTGTGCTCTGTACCACCACTATATGTTTCTTTTATTTACATCCTTACATTTTCTATTTTCTGTCAGGATTCGGATTTCTTCTGTATGGATGAGTACGGCTACATCATTGATTCCCATCATCTGGATGATGATGACGGTGATGAGAAAAGCCCAAACCAGGAGCCGGAAACTGTGCTACATGCTGATGGATCGAACATTGAAGGTCCCTCGGTGTCTGAAGCTACAGAATCTCCGACGCCAGCGCATGAAGCTGAAAATATAATGACAGAGGAAATTCAATATGCAGCTTCTAAGGATGCTGAAGCTAAAGAAGGATCACAAGAGGCGTCCGCAGCTCCAAATGTGCAAGGTGGGTCTGCCTCCGATCCCTGGCTGAGTTCCTCGGTGACAGGATGGTTTGGTCTAAACACAGCCGAGGAGCCTGATAACTTAGGCGAAGTAGAAAAGAAAGATGAGGACAAAGAGACATCAGATGAAGCCTCTTTAGCTTCTTCAGTGACCGGATGGCTGGGGTGGGGAGAGGGAAAGGAAGCTGACGAGAGCGTGAAAAGTGAAGAACAAAATCTCAACACGGCTGATTCTATCACTTCCACCATGACTGGGTGGCTCGGCTTTGACTCAAAGACAGATCAGTCAGCGGAAAAAGAGCAAAGTGAAGGAGGAAGAGATGTTATGGAGGAGCAGGAGCCTGCAGAGAAGTTTAGGAGTAGGAGAATGTCTCTGGAGCTGGAGAGCGGCGAGTTAGAGGAAGAGGACAAGGGAGAGTTGGGCACGCTGGAATGGCTGGGGGCGGGACTGAAAAACCAGCTGAGTTTTGGACAGACTGTTCAGGAAACAACGGTGACACCTGCACCAGAAGAGACAGGTGGAGAAAAGAAAGAGGAAGAACAACAAGCATCTTGGTTTCAGGGGATCGGGAACATTTTAGGCTACGAGAAAGAAGCTGATCTCGGTACAGGAAGCGATTTTAAGGACAAAGATATAGGAGAGAGTCAATTGGAGGAAACTGCTGAGGATCAAAAAGTCCCAACAGAGACAGAGATCTCGGAGGAAGTCGTCGCCAACGGGGGCAATGGCAAAGAATCAGCAGGTACATCAGAAGGTGACATAGACAGACAGAGACAAGAAGAAAAAGAAAGACAGAATGACAGAACCTCAACTGAGGGTGAGCCAAATGAGAGTGAAGATCTTAATCCTCAGAGTTCATTGGAGGAACACTCGTCGTCATTAAGTGGAGATTCATCAGTGCTCACCAGCGTTTCCCCAACTGGGAGTGAGGAAAAAGAGGTGCATAATGTTTTAGATAATGATAGGACGGAGTTGAATTTGCAGGAGGATGTAAGATCTACAGAGCGACACTCGAGGGAAGCCTCAGTGGAAAATATGACTGAAAAATGCAAGGCAATAGAGAGGGAAGAAGGAGAAGAGACAAAGCCACACGCAGGTGAGACTGATCAGGTATATTTAACCCAGTCAGACACTGACTTGCCTTCAGATCTTAAATCCACTCAACAATCGACAGGCGAGGCAGACAAAACAGAGAAACTGGATGAGATCCACCATCAGGCGGAAAACATTTCTAATGAAGTCAGTGCCGGTGAAGACAATGAAGAGAAGAAGGAGGATTTTCTTCAGATGGATATCTCTACAACTCCACAACAGGCTGATGAGTCGGCAGAGGAAAGTCAAGTCAGCGACCCAAACCAGGAAACAACTGAAGGAGTCTCAGAGGAGCAAAATACTCCAGCAGTCCAGGGTGGAGAAACCGGAGTTGACCATTTAGGCTTAGTGACAGTTACCGACACAGAGGCAAACCAAGATGAGTCAGTTGATGAGGGAAAAAATCTTCATGTGGAGGAGAGCTCTCAGGAGTTTGAGGCGTCACATTCTACTACTGGAAACACCAAGAATGTGTCTGAGAATGTTTTAGACGCAGACAGGGAAACTTTGCATGCTAGTGAGAGCACAACAAGACCCGAAGATGATGCAAGTCAGGATTCTGGTTTACCGCTTTTGAGACATAGAGATGGCGATGCTGAGATTTTAGAGAAATCAGACAAACTGCTAGCAGCTCAAACTGAAACAGAGGAGCAGGAGACAAGTGGTCTTCAGAGCACTTTGGGCTTGGAGAATGAGACTGAAGAACAGGAGGAGCACAGAGAGACAGAGGAGGTAAATGCTCTGGACCAGCCACAGGTAATGGAGGAGGACAAACAGGAAGAGGAGAACGTCAACCACAGGGAAGAGGAAACACTCACGGAATTGAAGGAAGGTGCGGCAGAAGGACAACAAGAACATCCAGAAGTGACAACAGAGGTGGTGGAGGAAATCAATCTAGCTCAGAGCCAAGAAGAGGAAAGAGAGGTGGTGGAAACGCACACAGAGAAAAAAGGTGAAACGGACAAGGTGGAAAAGGAGGAGGAGGTGGAAGTGGGGCGAAAGGCAGAGGAGGAACAGGAAGCAGTGGAGGAGAACCAGGAGGGGGGGAAAGTGGTTGAGGAGATGCTGCAGCAGACAGATGGGTTAAAAGAAGAAAAGGAGGAGAAGAGTTTGGAGGAATTACAAGAAGGGGGTGACACAGGAGTTGCTAGAGATGAAAAAGAGGTGCAGGAACCACTGAAGGAGTTAAAGAAGGATGAAGACAAGGAGAGGCAACTGCACACAGACAACTTAAAAGAGGGAGAAGATGAGGAGTTAAAGGGAGAGGAGAGAAGTGAGGGATCAAGGGATCAGGGAGAAACTAAAGTTGTAGGTGGTGAAACAGAGGAAATGGAACCAGTGGTTGGGTCAAAGGAGAAAGACATACAGGAGGAGTTGACAGAGGCCCCAGACGTGTTAAAAAGGGAGGAGTTTCGAGAGTTAAAAGAGGAGAACCAGCAGGAGTCGGAAGAGGGGGATGAAACAGCAGTTCCTGGAGATGGGGAGGTGCAGGAAGGCGGTGATGGAGCACAGGGACAGAGCCCAGATGAGGACAATCTGGAATCAGCTTCAGCACACACTGAGAGGATACACAGCGAAAACTCACAGAGCAACATAGCGGAGGAAGCAGGAAGCAGTCATGGAGATGGTATGGTTCCGGAGAGAGAAGAAGAAGAAGCAGATACTCTAGAGTTGACAAGGCAGGAGAAGGATTTAACACGAGGGCAGAAGTGTCATGGTGAGCTTTGTTCCCCATCCGGGAATGGACACGATACAATAGAGTCAGCAGAGCAAAGGCCGCTGACTGCCGATGATCAGGTTCTGAAGGACAAGACAGAAGAAGAGTCTGTAGGGATGGACGGAGGGAAGGACAGAAAGCCAGGTGAAGAGCAAACAAATTACATCACCGAGGCTGATGAGAAGAAAACCAGTGTGCGGCACTTAGCAGGAGCTGGAAATGTTGAAAGCAGTAACGGCAACACCATCCCTGAACCTGACGCAGATGTGCTTGGTTCTGCTGTGAACACAGACGTCACAGGGTTTCCTGGTGAGGTAAATTCTCCACCTGATGACAACATCCTTCAGCAGGAAGATAAAAACCAGTCGGACGACTCCGGAACTTCTACCAAAGAGAAGACAGATCAGACGCACTCTGATGGTGTGATTAAAGAAGCAGAGGACGGTGTGAAGCAAAACAATGACACAGTCGCTAAAAGTGTCGTTGCCACCGGTTCATCTCCGTCCTTTGCCAAAGGTCAGGTGGTCACACACGATCACGCTGCCCCACAAGACCCACCTGCCTCCTCGGCGCTGTCCGATGGACACGTCGAAGGCGGAGCAGAGGCTCAAACTGGCAAAGCATTCAGCCTTTTCAACAGTGCCTTCAGCTTTTTCAGAGAAACAGAATCCACTTCGAGTTTGTCAGATTCTGACAAGAGTGAGGAGTCAAAGGCAGAAGCCCCTCAGACTCCGGACCAGGAGGCGGAGTCATCGCCTGAATCTCCAGGGGTCACCAGCCAAAGTTCGCTCGCTGAGCCTGAGATTCACCAGCCAGCCACACCATCCGTGTCCCCAACTGAGCCTGGGATTCACCAACCAGCCACACCATCCGTGTCCCCAACTGAGCCTGGGATTCACCAACCAGCCACACCGTCCGTGTCCCCAACTGAGCCTGGGATTCACCAACCAGCCACACCATCCGTGTCCCCAACTGAGCCTGGGATTCACCAGTCAGCCACACCGTCTGTGTCCCCAACTGAGCCTGAGATTCACCAACCAGCCACACCGTCCGTCTCCCCAACTGAGCCTGAGATTCACCAGCCAGACACACCATCCGTGTCCCCCGCTGAACCTGAGATTCACCAACCAGCAAAACCGCCCGTGTCCCAACCGCAGCCCAGTTCTGCCTCCGCAAGCACCGGAAACCCCCATCAAAGCAAAACCTTCTCCAAGGACTACAGGACCTTGCTGGCCCACGTCAGTGAGGCCGAGGTGGCTCTGCTGGTGGACCTCTTTGGCCGACACAAGCTACAGTTTTTGGATTATATTCTGGGGGTGTCGGAACCGGTGGCCGAGGAGCGTGACCACGACATGTCCATACTCACAGACATAGAAACACTTCTCGACTACCACATGGGGGCGCTTCCGGCTCCGAGCGCGAGGCTGGCTGGCTTCCCGCAGGAGGATGAGCAGAAGGCCAGTGCCCTGCAGAAGCTCCAGGAGCTGCTGGCAAGAGTGAGAAAGTCTTTCGACAGAGGAAACTCTGGTGACAGTGACGCAAACCACCGAGGTACTTCTGTCCGCATGGCTTCATAGATTCAAAATAATTATTTGTTATTCGCAAATTATTGGGTATTCTTTCCTGTGATGGTAATCAGAGTGTGTGTTTCCTTGTTCAAGATAAAGCAGAACCTGGATGTGTTGGCCAATCCTGTTTATCAGAGAGCAAGGATGAGGGAATAACAACTGATGAAGAGTCGGGTCCTGTGGGGCGGGGCTCCGCACACTTGGATGGCAGCGGTCCAATAGGTGAATGAGGGTGTTAAAATCCAAGTTGGGCAACAGAGAGTACAGGCACCAGGGGCAAATGGTAACGGAGACCGAGAGGCAAAATAGTGGAGTAAGTAAAGGAATGAACCAAGAAAGTCCATTATGATCCCTCCCATCCCATCTGTCTGGTCTGCAACATCCACGTGAAAATACTAATGGTTTTATTTTGCCTCAGAAAGAGATCAAAAGATTCTACACAGAAGAACTGCAGCTTCTGTAGCCAAAAGACAAGTCAGCATTCTGCAACAGTATTACACAATTTTTTTCTAAGATTCCAAAGATTCCATTCAGCGTCCAATTTTTCAAAGTTCATTGTCATGGATTTTAACGCTGCTAGCATGTTAAAATCCCTGTTTGTTTGTGTGCCCCACCAGAAATACTGAGACACGTTCAGCACTTTGTTCACCAGATGAGCGACGACTTGACCACGCACGCTCATGCAGCGGGAGAGCTGCTCGTCTGGCTGAGTGTACATGTGAGTTATCAGGGACTTTCAGTCCAGCTGTTTGTCTGAATGTGCGTTATTGTGCTTGGTTGTGTTTGTTAAGACCATCATTTGACATTTTCAGATGTCCAAACTTTTATTCTATTTTATTTTACAAATAACCAAAGACATTTTGGGCTAATGGGTGCTTTTTTTGCCACTCCAAAAATTAATATTTACAGTTTTAGGTAACTTGTTTGGTTTTACTGGAGGACCGTCTGTGGTCTCTCCTTTTTGGACTCTGCTTCTTTAAGGCGCAGAACGTCATGTGTGTCATGTTGATCTTTTCGTACGTCTCAGCTGTCAAGCCAGTTTAGTCTCCGCCAACAAACGTTGGCGTGCTGGGTTGTCATACAAGCGTCGAGCGAATGAGCAAGCAAGTAGTGCACCTGTCGCGAAGGCCGACTGCTCTAAATGCTTCTGACACGGCCTGGTCCTCTCAATCGTTAAATGGATGAAACTGAAGGCAGTTTGGTGAGTAATCAGTCATCTACACATGTAGAGAGGACAGCTGTTCACCTGTGCCATGAAGTTTGTGGTGAGCCAGCAGCCAATGGACCAAATCAAAGTGACTACTTTCATTTGCTTGATTTTTACAACGATGTCTGGCAATCCGCTGAAAAGGTTGGTGTTGTATTTAATTCAGGGACACCTGTTTGTGTGAATTTCATTTTTTGAAAGGAATCCAAAGTGCCAGTGTGGCATTCGGCAATTGGTGACGTTTGGAGCGAACCAATCTCACAAAGGTGTGGGGGGGTGACGTGCTTAAATCGACACGAGATTTACTTTACAACGCCGTTTAATTTCGTTCTGGAAACATATACGTGCGTCACTCGAGTTTTGTTTGCGCGCTAACGAGCAGCAACACTCGGCAAAAGTCGCTGCAAACGATTTTGCAAAGCGGATGTCACACACGACGCCCTCCCTTACGTGACGTGGCCCGTCCCTGCGCGTCGGTTGTTGTGGATAGGATGTCAAGTCGCCGCTAGTCCGGCCCGGCTCGATGGCTTCGGCATCGGTTCTCAATATCGCCTAAAGATGGAAGTTGCCGCTAAACAGTAACCTTTTTTTTTTCTTTTTTTTTTTTTTCCCCCGAGGAGGGCTCGAGCTGAGATGGAGGAGTCGACGGCGAGCGGCCAGTTGGCCAGCACGGCGGCCGACTTCCAAGCGGCGGCGGGGGTTTACTACAGTATCGCCGTGGAGAAAGTGAAGGATGTACGTTATGTGGCAGGTCACGTTAGCATTACCCGGCTAGCCCGCATTATAGACAGGCGGCAGCGGGCTGTCAAGAGGTCACAAAAATCGTACTAGCGTCCCCGCGAGCATATCTGCGTGTATTCACAGCTCGTATTTCGCCTGCTGTTTGTCGTGGCCGTGCTGCTTAATCACTGTCAAGTCTTCATTGAGGTTATCCGGTCTGTTTGAAGTGTGTTTATAAGGCTCGTCACGGTTAGCTGCTCGTTAGTTAGCTCGCTAAATGATAGTAACGGTGGTATAACTGTCCTGACGTGACAGGTGTTTTGCTAGCGAGTCTGATTTGTTTTGGGGTCTTTTTATTTATTTTTTTATTTTTTTATTCACCTTAGACGCCATGTGGTATAGAAAAACAAGGTTGCGTCGGCTCAGTCGCGTCTCTATTCTGTATACACACACACTTACAGTCCCTTGCTAGCGGTGTGATTATGGCATCTCTCAGACACTTCCAGAGATAATGTTCGGTTTCATGTTGTATGTGTCACGTCACTCCCATAGTCCGTAGACCGTTGGGGGCACTTTGACGATTCAGCTGTTATTCGCCATGTCTTTCGATCATAGGCTTCTGTCATACAAGTTGCGATACTTTCCCCTGTCCATTCTGTGATATCCGAAAGGCAAGATTTCCTTGGTCTTCCGCTTTTTCCTCTTACTTGACCATGCACGATTGTGTGTGCAGTATTCTCGAGCGCTATATTGCATAATTAATGCCGGAAGCATACCACTGAATGAAGAAATGCTTTAAGCTGTAGGGCATTCGTGTATCAAAGGTCTACAACGAGTATTTCCTTGTGAGAGTGATCGTTCATGAACCTTTGAATACACGGTATTCGTTGTAAGTGACACAACTGCAAATGTTTCAACAAAAAGTGGGCTTCCATCTGTTGTCCCCTTAGAAATGATCTGAAAGCCGATACGCATACTTCAGATGAAAACCACAAAGTGACGACGACCAAGTGGCACATAACAGCATCTCAAAGTAGAAAACATACAAGCTGAACATCAAACTATCTTATGTGCTAAAACTACCTACACACTCGCACGCAAAAAGCTCATTTTCAGAATTTCAAATCTGACCATCAGAATCAGAATTAGAATCAGCTTTAGTGACCAAGTTTGTGCATGCCAAACAAGGAATTTGACTCCGTTTTTTCTCTATCCCACTACTTAGGTTAAAAACAAAACAAAAACAAACTACAGAATAAGTAAAAGTAAGGGTAAACAAGTAAACAATGTTCAACCGGAAGTATATGTACCTCCCTCTTCTTACTCAGGTTGTCTCGGCGCTGCCTGATGACATCAGACCCGGGCCGGACCTTTATGGGGTGCCTTGGGAACCAGTCATCATTTCTGGCCTGGTGGGCCTGATGTCGGTGCTGTTGTTCACGTGTCGATGTTACAGCTCTGTGAGTGTGTATATACACCAACAACTCAAATATTCCATGTTAGCATGACTGACACTGTCAGTTGATGCACAGCCCTATTGAAACTGCAGCTGATGCCTTTTTTAACCTGTAGATCTCTTGATTGATTCTTGTTTTATTTGTCTTTTTCTACAGGTTAAAAGCAGGTTATACAGAAGTAAGTTTTCTAATTCTGCGCCCAGTCTCTTGCCTCTTCAACAGACAAAACACTTGATCAAATTATTAACGTGTTCACTACCAACAACTTTATGTGATTTAAACGTATTAATAAGCCTTCATTTCCTCCCTGTTTTCAGATAAAGAGCGATGGATGGCTGACATTGTAGCACAGCAGTTGGATGAAAAGTGTGAAGTCCTTGAGACTCTCAGCAAATGTCAACAAGAGGTTGGTGCACTGTTGTTCAATCAAACCGCCAACTACAGCCGTGTCATTTTGGACAACATCCAAACTAAGATATGCAGCATCTTAAGTGTATAGTTATAAAAATCATAAAGCTTTTAATAGGACACTTAATGACTGTAATGAACACAATGGCAAATTACTCTGATGTTTTTTTGTTTTGTGCCGTGTGCAGCATGATGAATTGGAAAGCTCCCTGAGGGACAGCGGCCTCTTGGTCCAAACCCAAAGGACGGATCATCTGGAGGTGCATTCCATTCTTTGCAAGAATAAAGGATGTTAAGTCGTTCAATTAGAGGTTTTGTGTGATAACCATATTCCTGCTTCCTCTATTGTGTAGCGCACAATTAAACAGCTGGGACAGGCTAAAAAGGACCTACAGGAAGACCATGGCCAACTGAAGGATCAGCTGCACCAGCAGAGACAATACAGGGAGGAGCAGGAAAGAAGGGTAGGGGGACATTCACCCAATCAGTCTCGATCACTGTTTCAGATTAGAATTGATTGATCGATGTTGATAGAGTGAATTCCTTTTTACTCGTTCTTTCAGATCACAGAGCTTGAAGATGGCATGAAAACCCTTGAAGAAGAAACCAGAGACCTTCAGTCTCAGGATGAACAGGTGCAGCTCCTTTTGGATGCTTGATATTTCTATTCCACCACTCTGTTCTGTTCTGTGTCTCAGCGTATCATGTGACAGTGTGGCTTCCTCTTCTCTGTCCAGGCACAAACCACTCTGAAAGTTTACAGTATGAGCAGTGACAGGCTTAACAGGAACCTGGAAACGGCTGGAGAGGAGAGCACGCTGTTGCAGGAGAGCAACGTTCAGGTGAGATGATGGATGCGCAGGTCACTGCCGAGGTTGTTTGGCTGGCTGTCTGGCTACAATCGAAGCTGCGATGAACTGTTTGCAACCCACAGACGGAGTTGGAAGTCCTGATCTCTGCCATCATTTCATGTCTCTGCGAATCTTTCTCTCACTCATAGTTGAGGCAACAAGTGGAAGGATGGGCGGAAAGAGTCGGTGAGCTGGAGGCCGAGATGAGCCGGTGCCAGGTGGCCCACGGCGTCATGCTGCAGGATGTGTCCAACAGGGATGAACGTATAACGGTACATTGATTTAACTCTTTTGTTTTATGATTTTGACCCTGCAGGTAACTGTAAGACATCTTATAGTTGGTTTTTAAACTTTGTATTCTTCCAGTCCCTCACCGATCGCCTGCTGGGCATGAAAGCTTGGGATTCAGACGTGGAGGAAGAGGACAAAGGTGCTGAAAAGGAGACGACTAATGGTGCAGCAGAGACGGCGGATGGGGTTGGGAAAGGCGACGGCGAAAACACACAGCGCCACCTCCAGAAAGTCCAGAAACTCATTTATGCTGCTAAGGTATTTGGACATTTCATGACATTGCTTTTAGTTAGCAAGTCTGCTATTGTATTGTATTTCAAAGAAGTGGGAGGGCTTGAAGGACATGTTCAGATTATATATTGTATTGTATGTCTTTATACTGGACAAAAATACCCACGTCAGTGTTGTGTCTTTAGCTGAACGCAGACCTGAAGTCAGTAGACGAGGACAAGGACCGAACATTTGCGAAGCTGAATGATGAAATCAAAGCTAAAGAAGACTTGGAAGGTGAGATTGAAAGAAGATTTGCAGGTCAGGCAAGGCCTCACGATTTATTTGTGTAACTATCTCAACAAGTGGCTGCGTGCACGCCGGTGTGTTTTTCTCCCTCTAGTGGGCATCAAGGAGCTGGAGAAGGAGAAACTATCTCTGCAGTCGGACTCCGAGAGCTACTCCGAGCAGGTAACCCAGCTCATCGGTGGCCTGATGCAACGCTTTGTCATACTGCCGGTCAACTTCCACTCGCTGTCGAGTTGATATCGCTTCAATTGTGTGTCTAGGTGCAAAGATTACAACAGAAGCTCCATATTATGACGGAAATGTACCAAGAGAATGAGCTTAAGCTGCACAGGTACAGTTGCAGATGAATCCCTGGAGAGACGCTTACCGATTTAAAGCCCGGGTCACTGCGAATGGTTTACAATGTTGCCGTGTGTTCACAGAATGCTGACAGTGGAGGAGAAGGAACGCGTGCAGAAGGAAGAGAAGTTGCACAAAGCGGACAAAAACATTGCGTTGGCTATGGAGGAGCTCAACAACTACAGGTGATTCCCATCGCAGTGCGAGCGCGCGAGCCCGCCGGCCTCAGCCGTCGCCTCACCACCTTTTCTCCACCTCAGGCAACGAGCCGCAGAGATGGAGGACGAGTTGGAGAAGACCAAGCAGTCTTACCAGACGCAGACATCGACGCATGAGAAGAAAGCTCACAATAACTGGGTGAGTAGAAACAAGCGTGGCCGGATTATTAGTATTTGTTATTATTGTTACTGTTGTTATTTTAAAAACATTTGTCGGCTGTAAGTAATAAAAAAATGTCGCTGATGTCGTCCTCAGCTGGCTGCCCGAGCAGCAGAGCGAGAGCTGTCTGACATCAGGAGAGAGAACGCCCTCTTGAGGCAGAAGTAAGCACCTCGCGTCCTCGGCACAGATCGAAAGTTCACACTTGATTTTTGCATTGTCTCCAATTATCACTCGTACACCGTGTGCGTTACATAGTCGGGAGCAGGCAGCGTTTGTTACACGCTGATGTCGGGTGGTTTTGCTTCCAGACTGACGGAGACCCAGCTGAAACTGGACTCTCTGGACAAAGACCCGTACACCCTGGACAGCCTGGCCAGACCGCTGCCATTCAGAGGTGAGACACTTCCTCACCAAAAACACATTGTACAAGTCACAGTATGTTTTAATGAACCAACACTGTGGGTGGACACAGATCAGCACTCACTTCCTCCTTCACGTCCAGGCGAAAGATCACCATACGGTCCTTCCCCTCTGGGTCGACCTGCGTCTGAAACCAGAGCTTTTCTGTCTCCTCCAACATTACTGGATGGTCCACCTAACAGACTCTCACCCAGAGGTATGCCCAGACCACTGCAAACTCGGTTGACTTCCTTTATTAAGCGCACCTGAGAGTGTTTCCTCCTCAAAACTTCCTCACGCAGTGCCTCGAGGTCCATTGGAGCCCCCTGGTGGCCACGGAGAGATGGAACGAATTGGGGGGACTCACTCAGACAGTGGCTCCGGTTCTCCCACGTGGGAGAGGGATCGAAGAGGTCCTCCTCCAATGGGACCTCCTGGCCCGCTTCCTCCTCCAGGTGTGTGTGCGTTAGCGCTGGTAAATTAATATTCGAATTTCAGATATTCATCGAATACGGGGGGGAAAAAATTTGAATGTAAAAAGTAATATTTTAATTTTACCAAACTATATTCGGACAGTCTGAAGACGGAAAATAAATAAAGCGTTTGTCTACCATCGGTCGTTTTTTTGGACATTTGCTGGTGTGCGCCCTCTGGTGGATATAATGATGTACTGTTTTTACAATACTAAGTTATTTTCTCTGGGGAAAAAATATATAATAATATTTTAATATACAAACCAAACCAAATTTCAAATTTCATTTCTGATTAATGTTACTGGCCCTAGTGTGCGTGTGTTGTACAAAACAGTGACCCTCAATCTATGAAGGATTAATAGTTGCATCAGAATCAACAAAGCTGCCGTGCAGTCTGTTTCTTTTCTAAATTTGACCTAACACTGAGTGGGCTGGCGGTCAAACGCACACAGGGAGTCGTCACTTGTGTTTGACACTCTTTTCCTCTCAGGTTACATGTTCCCTGAACCAGGTGGTCCCATGTACAGGAGGCCTCCCCCTCCTCCAGGCACACACGGCTTTATTCCTCCCCCTGGCTCCCTGCATCCAAGGGGTCTCCCGCCAGGTCCCCTGCCTCACCCAATGGACATGGCAGGTGGGTCCCTGTGTGCCATCCTTTCACTGTTGTCATTCTAAAATAAAGAAACGACTCATTAGATGACAGATTTGTTTTCTCAGTTTTGTTTATTCCCAGAAATGGTTCCGACGGTGTTTGAACCCTGGTAATATTTCCGAAAATCTGTGTTTTTTTTGTCATTTCACTGTAGATGGTAGCTTTAGAGAAAACAGCTTCGGACCAGGTGAACAGGAGCATGGCGAGGTAACACATCTCATTATTATAGATATTAATCAACCGCTTACATTTCATAAAGGTGCAATAAAATGTGATGTAGATAACTTGTAAATAATCCAAGATGTGAAAATCCTGTTTTTCCTGTCTTACTGTGTGTGTGTGTGTGTGTGTGTGTGTGTGTGTGTGTGTGTGTGTGTGTGTGTGTGTGTGTGACTTCATTCAGCCTTTACCTGAAGCTGATCCACGGATGCTTGGCCCACCTCCTCCGGGACCCCGACCCGGCCCCATGGATGGTCCCTTTCCTCGCAGGGCCCCCTACGGACCGCCACCGCCTGAGTTTTACCCTCCAAGGGGTCCTGGGGGACCTCCCATGAGACCAAGTAAGGAGTCGCTTTCCTCATGTTGTTCAGAAAGTAGCCATCGCCTTCAGTTCGGAAGTGACCAAGTTGTGTTGTTTCCCCCCCCCCCTCCAGTGTGGGCCCCCCCGCCTCCAGGAGCCATGTTCCCTCCTCGTTTCCCCCCTAGTGGACCACCACTTCCTCCGCAAATGCTGCCCCCTCGACCCGACGGTCTCCCACCCCACTCCATGGGCCCCCTCCCCCCTCCTCAGCAGACCCTCCCCTCACCGCCCCACGGCCCGCCACAGGAAGGGCACATGCCCTCACCCGAAGACGCCATTTGAGCCTGGACAGAGTCTCTGAATGTGTATGCGTGGGCTCACAGCGGGGGAAGGTTTCAAATCTTTTTAGCGTCAACCTTAAAATCAGCAGAGGTGAGGAATGTCATGCCCGCTCACTTTTCTGCTTTTTTCTTTTCTTTCCTTGTTTTTTTTTTTTTCTTTTCTTTTAATACCTTCCTCTGACTTTTGCTCCGCCCGAACCTCGTCCAGCTGCATTCTGTGCAATGCAGCGTACCGCTGCTGCAAAGGTCGAAGCGACGGCAGCGGTGTGACATTACATGCAGGAACAAGGCAGCTTAACTTGTGCATCCGTGCATGGAAACGTTGCCGTGTGAACCACAAGCTTTCGGGGCAGCAGACTAAAATGTGTGCATGTTGAGATGCTGCATGTGTGATAGAATGCAGTGTGAGCCGCCAGGAAAGACTAAATCAATTGTTGTTATGACTTTATGCATATGGCCACATATTAAAAAAAAAAAAAAAAAAAGCTGTGTGGCAAGGCGACCCTTATCAGAATTCTATCAGATCCACCAGGTCTTTTTATTCCTCTGTGACAAACGCTTGATTCTTTTTGAGGCTACAATATGGACGTGAACTCGCCGGCTTCCCTGTGGGATTTAGGACTTTGCCTTCCCAAGCGTAGCTATTGCTTTTCAACCAGTAATGCTTTTCATCATGACTTGCGTATGGCCTAAGCTTGAAAGAAAAGAAAAAAAAGAATAAAACAGCTTATAGAAGTCACTCTTGCATTTTGTGGATGGGAGCTGTGACTCGTCTTCGGCCGTCACGGAGCTGTCCGCTCAAATGGACCGACTGGAAAAGAAGCTACCTTCAAAGCCATAAAGATGACACTTATGAATTTTGTAAGAAAAAAAAAAGTGAGTATTAATAGATGAATAAAAACCTCTTCTTGTCCGTTTGTCATGAAGTGACAGGATTGGCGTTCTTTTGTTGTCAGCTGTGGATACGAACGCATCAGCAGCTGCTGTGCGAACGGCCACTACGGTCTTATATGAAAGTGTGTAATCCAGATGGTGGAGATGGATCCCTACAGCAACTCTACATCATTTATAACTCCCAGAGCCACTCAATATTTTATTACCATTGCTGTGGTTACTGTTGGACTCCAATATGGAGATTTAAATCTGCGCCGAGGCGGCGAAGAATCATGCTAAAAATAGACACCGCAAGCTACTTACAAAACAGCTTTATTGTATCAACCATTTGTATCGACAAGATGAGACCTCTATCAAAACTTCCTGCACAACCTTACAGAGAAAAATAAAAACAGAACAGGTGTCAGGGTGAAAGGACAAAATCCCGCTGGACAGAGAAATTGGGAGGGAAGCACATTGATGGTTGAACTGAGCGTTACAGGCTGAGAAGAGGTAGATGTGTTAGAAGAGAACGTCCCGACAAAAACATTTCAAAGACACCAGATATCTTTTTTTTTTTTCTCCAAGCGACTAGCTGCGTTTCTTCAAACCGCCAGATGCACGTGTAGGAAAAAATACTCCTAGGTTCCAAAATGTAACAAAAGGAAACAAGGCGAACTAAACTAACCATGAAATTGAGGCACTGCTGAGACGCTTTGAAAACACCTGATGTCTACCGTCCGGAGCAAAATGGAAAAGGCAAGCGTTGTTTTCACGCAGGACATTTAACCAAACCACAGAATGAAGGCCTGACAAACACAGGTAGGAGAAAAACAAAAACATCAGGCTTGGGCCTCATGCCTCCCTGCATCATTGGAAGCTTTGTCAATGATATTGTCGCAGTAGAAAGTGGACTCGGTGACTGTGTGGCCGACAGGTGCGAAACACCAGATCTTGGCAAGAAAGAGGACGACACGGCTGCTGAATTTTGTGAACGAAAGGGAGCTCGGAAGCAGATTCTAAAATCGTGTCGCGCGTGTGCACTGTCTGGATTACTTTTTAGCAGAACCCTCAAAGACAAGACCGGTGAGGGGGTTCAAAACATTTGAAAGGAAAATGCAGAAAGTCAAACATTCCTCTGGGATATTCTCCTCTCCCGTGTGATCGTTTAATATTGTGGAAACGCATGGAGTCAATTGTTGTGTTCTGAGGACCCCCCCCTCTCTCCCCCAACTGAGTGAATACTGATGTGAAGTACAAGTCGTGTTACAGGCATGAGGTTTGTGCGACTCGCCAGGTGTGTTTGGATGACGCCGGAACTGGGAAAAACCCTGAAATGGCCGCCGACTGAGCCAAAACAGAACAAAAAAAAACCTGACGGGTCAGTGTCCTGTGGGGGTACAATGTCTCTGCGTTTTTTTGTTTTTTTTTACAGTCCTTTAAAGGGGAACACTCGGACTGGAGTCCTGATAGTGCTCGTGCGTCTGCTGGCGGAAGCTTACCGACTGGTGTTTGTACACAGCAGAGCGAAGGGAATACTACTGTGTGTGTGTGGCATACGTCTGCACGTCCGCGAGGTTCCTCAGCAGTTGAGGATGGACCTGTTCCTGTCCGCTCTGAAGGGGAACGCGGAGCTTTCGGAGTCGGACTTCCCCCGGTGAGGACCCAGTGTGGCGACGGCCTGCTTGGCAAACAAAGACACGAGGCCCAGGTGATTGTGAGACGACGCCTTCGCACAAAAAGATTTTTTTGGTTTATTGATTGTTTCGCTTCCCTCCAAACCTGGCAACAAATGAAACCTGCGAGCAGCAGGAAACGTTCCTCACCTTCCTGATGGTTGTCCAGTCCTCCAGGATGTCCAGGTCAGGCAACATATAGACAATATATGGACGTGAACACAGTTATGGAAAGTCCACCGGTTACACCGACACATTGCAAGATGAAAGCACAGATGTTCCAGCTGCAGCAATAATAATAATAATAATAATAATAATAATAATAATAGAACAGTAGAAGGATATCGGACACCACTGAAGGTCGTCTCCTCTTCTTGTCTGGACTTAAGGCGTCACGCCTCTTTCTCCTCCCTGAGAGCTCGTCATTCCACAGTTCTGACGGAAGGAGTCACACAAAAAGATGGATTCGATTGGAGATTTTTTTTTTTTTGTTGCATTTCTTTTCGCGTAACGTATCGTAAATCTCTACCTGACGTGATGTCTATGCTGTGTCTGTCTTCCTCCAGTCGTCGGATTTTCTCCTCCAGTTCACTCTGCACTGTATCAAAGAGCAGCAGCTTCTCACTCTGCATACAGACACACACACACACAGATACATGAGCAGAGGAACTGTTAGAGAAAAAAAAAATCACAATGTACATTTGCGCGTGTTTGCACAATAGTGCGTTTCTGACCTCCCAGTGTTGACACGCTGCCTGGGTCTCGCACTCGTACTTATTCTTGACCGAATCCAGACACAGGTCTCGGTAGATACCTGACAAAGACGGGACACAGTTTACGAGCGTGGACGCCGTGCGTGAGCCTTCTGAGGGCATCCGTCCGTTCAGCTTACCTGCCACCTTGGTGCGGACCTGCATGTTCTCCAGCAGCACCGCCAGAGGCTCCAGATACTCGGCTGCCCGGCCGGCCTCCACCTCTGCCAGCTTGCTGTTCACCTGGCTGAGGCGCTCATGGTACAGCCTGCACACAAAACACGGCTCAGGCTGAAGCTACAAGTGAGTCTAGCGGCTGACGTTGTGACAGTTTGGAGTTCCAACGGCAAACTTCCCAATAAAAGATCGTGTCTCACTGGTCTTTGAGATCCATGAACTGCTTCTCCAGGTTGGACATTTCATCGAGACATTCCATCCTCCTTCGCTCACAGTCCTCCTCGTCCATTTCTGTAACATAACACACATATTCACATCTACGCCGGACACCATTGCACATGATGGTAGACAAAAGGAAACTCATGATTTCATGCTAGATAAGTCCTGGCAGACGTAGCTCTATTTATATCGATATATTACAATAACATAATACAGGCACAACCCAGAAAATGAGAATATCCTGATAAGGTTGCTGTATTTCTGCAATTCAATTTAAAAGGTGAATTTGAAATATTATATAAACCAATAATATGCAAATCATTATATTTCAAGTTTTTATTTCTTTGGATTTTGCTGATGAGGTCTTGCAGCTTAAAAAAAACAACTCAAATTTTATAATGATTTTCTGAGTTTGTGGGTTTGTGGTTTTAATAAGCTGAAAATCTTAATCAGCAAAGTTACAACAAGGAACTGCTTGAGAAATGTCAATTTGCGTGTAATGGCTCAATAAAATTTGTTGGTTTCATCTTTTATGTTAAATTGCCAAAATAAAACAACTTTTACTTGATATTCTAATTTTTCGGGCAATACCTGTATGTCATTATTAATAAGTTGCATTCATTTAGCGAGAATGTGCCAAATTCAGAGCCGTATGAAAGTTCCTCACCAGAGCTGTCTCCATCCTCTGAGACAGAGGAGGTGTCCAGGTCCTCTTCATCCGAGCTGTACGCCTCCTGGTCCTGCTCGTCCACCTCCATCTCCTCAGCTGTGGGTTCCTTCTTCTCCCGGTCCCGGTGCACCGGCATGACAGCGGCTTTTATTAGACTACATACACGTACAGAAACAATGATTCAATAAGTCAGCAGGAGTGAGTCGCGTTCCGCTCCTAAACAGTTGTGTTTGAACAATGTATGTTCTTCGAATAGATGCGCAGTTATGGCTGCTCTTGCAAATGTTGCATTTTGAAGATTTGTCATGTAAACTTCTCGTTCTAGGCGCAGTGCTACGAGAGCGCAGAGGTAAAGCCTTGGCTAAGTGTAGTTCAATCGAATGGCGCCATGCCGCTCAGAAGGTATTTCATGGCAATTGTTCCAATCCAATACTAAAATACTTTTATAAACAAAACAAACATTTACATTTACTATGGCAGGTTAGGTTAGCCTAGCGTTAGCACGTTAGCAAGCAAACAAAAGTGTAATAGCACTTGTTTACAAAATATATTATATGGAATTTAAAAACCCAACAAACAAACCTTTAACTCACCGGAACAACGATGTAGTGGCCGCACTATTTTTTTCCTTTAAGATAAATCGTACCCACTATTTTTCTCTCGTCTCCAATTTACTCGTGTGCCTGCCAAGATAAAAACAAAACTCGATAGGGCGCTTTTATTTGTTTAGGGAAATGTAGTTTTCTCTATCGTGCTATCTACTACTATACAAATGCCTCTGTTATTTATGAACTACGCTTCCCATAATTCAGCTCTAAATTAAACGCGCATAGTCTGACAGGATGTTCCAGATAGGTTAATGCTATTAAAATGAACAACGTTGGTTAACTTGAAAACCAAAATCCTCATCTAATTAGTAGTAGTGTGTTTTTATAAATTGATTATTTTCCTTTTTAAAAACAAACAAACAAACAAGGTTTTGTTGAATTTATCTGGCATCCATTATTTTGTTATTCCTCCTGCCCTCTCCGCCATGATGTTTTCTAAATGAACATCCGCGCTAGCTAACAAGCTAGTTTAGTCCTGGGGCTGCGGGCTGTCGTGGAAGGGAGGTGCGATGGATGGACGCTTCCCCTCGCGTCGTTTCCCTGATTTGTCTTTGTTTTGACAAAAATGCACATTGTCCGACCAAATTCACCGTGCCGATAAGCTCCGCGCCGCTGCGGAGGTCTTGTAAGCGAAGGGCACATCGTTAATAAATGACACCGGACAACGATTTCCCCGTTACAGTTTGAAGATTAACGCTAGCAGAGGCTGTTGAAGTTGCTACGGTGCTAGCCCCTCCTTGCTTTCTACAATCGCATTCTTGCCTTTCCGAGCTCAGGAATGTTCTCCAAAAAGCCTCATGGCGATGTTAAAAAATCAACACAGAAAGTGTTGGACCCAAAGAAGGACGTTCTGACGAGACTGAAGCATCTCCGGATTGTGATCGGTAAGTTATCGTTGAACAGTTAACAGGTTAGCTTCCCAAGTGCCAGTCTTGGCATCCAGAGACCCCAATTAGATTTCTTTTTCTTTTTTCTTTTTCTTTTTTTTTTTAAATGACATTGAGTCTGCCTGTCGCGTTGGACAGAAACTGTGTTATGGCAAGCGATGCCGTTATAGCGGGTGAGAAGCCTTTGCTGGGAATCAGTGCATTCCATTTGCTGAAAAGCCAAACTGTCAACAATGTCTGTTAACAGACTGGTGATGAAGTGGTGTGTTTTAATGGATCAGATTTGGAGGTTTTAGAATGAGATACGACTTGGTTTAAACGATACAACTGAGCTGTTTTTGGAATCATTAACTGATTGTGTTGAACCGACTTGCTGTACTGCGGCTGTCAACAATGTTTTGTCAGGGTCGCGGCGGGGGGGGCGGGTGTGTGTGTGTGTGTGTGGGGGGGGGGGGGTAGGCATGTCACTGTGTTGGGTGTTTATTCAACACGAGATTAATGCATCGCTACATGTATCTGAGTTTCAGTCGCTTTCTTGTACTTCTAACAAGTGAGATAGTGATGCTGTACTTGGTGCCTGTGTGCACCGCTTTTGTGACTGACACACGCTTTCACGCACAAATGTAAACACACACACGGACGCGGAGAGAAAGGGGAAACAGCCTCCACAATTTCCTCTGTCTGTTTGCAGTAGCTGACTTCCTGTTTCTATTGTAAGAGCCACTGTAGTGCTGTAGTGTGTGTGTGTGTGTGTGTGTGTGTGTGTGTGTGTGTGTGTGTGTGTGTGTGTGTGTGTGTGTGTGTGTGTGTGTGTGTGTGTGTGTACGCCCAGACTGAGAGAAAGGGGTGTGCCTCCCATTTTGTTGCTCTATGGGGAACATCAGCACTTGATAACAGTCTGTTACGCACGCAAACGCACACACAAACGCAATACGGGCCACACTGTATATAGGAACTGAACATCTTGGAACAGAGCTTTTATGTTGCCAGTGCACCACTCCAAAAAAAAATAAATAATAATAATATTAAAAAAAAAAAAAAGGTTATCGTCACCACAGGTTGTAGCATTGGTCATGGCCCACTAGGGTTTTTTTTCTCTCTCTCTCTCTCTGCAGTAAATGTGTTGTTTTTCCCCAATTTGCCAAATAAAACATGGACAGCAACAACAAAAAAGATGATGACATCATGTTGAAATTCCTCCAGCACGGTCGGTCCGGTTGGTGATGACTTTGAATGGGCAGCAATCAGTTCCACTTCTCTCAATTCAGTCATATATCGAGGCAGTATTTGTCTGTGTGCCAAATATTTTTCCCAATCTATTTCGTTTTTGAAGTGCATCAATCAGCTGTTGCCGCTTCATCTCGACTAATGCTCTGTAAATAATGTGGCCGGAGATGGGATCAGCAGCGGAGGTGGGTGTGGACCGCATCCGGATGTTCAACTGTCTGCTATCTCTCGCTAATGCTACACAGTGTTTAAATGCTGCCGTGCACAAGAACCTACCTACAATGACACAAGGAGTCAGGCAGTCTTCTCAAGTCGTCAGGGGAGAAAAATAGAACATTGCGGTGCCACTAAGTCAGAAAGACCTTACAAGGGCAACCACCATGGCAAGTGTCTGTCTGTGTGTCTGTCTCTCTCTGTCTTCCCGGACTTGTGCAAACAAACCCGAGGACCATCACACAGACTTTTCAGTTGTCTTTTCAGCCGGCGTAGGGCACATACTTCTGCCTGTGTGCGTGTGTTTAATCTGCATCAGTGTATTGCTGCTCCTGACAGCCCGCAGCGGTGAGATATAGTCCAGAACACACAGAGGTAAACTTCACAACCCTGTAGAAGACGGGCGAGGCTGCGGGCCTCGTTTCTCACTGTTGGCTAGGGAACCCAAACACTGCGGCAATGTTTCTGTTGCTCCAACTTAGTCCTTCCCTGTGATGGAAGCTTGTTTTGCTTCACTGAATTTAAAACGGCATTTCATTTGTATTGCAAACTTGATTTTGCTTTCCATTGCCCACTTGTGAATGTGAACAAAGCAGTGAATGCTAATGTTTTGCAGCTGCTCTGTCCGGACTGTGAGCTCCTTCTTATAAGTGTGTGTAATAGTTTTGGCCGTCAATCCTCAACTGTCTCTTTAATTTTGCAGAGAACGCCGAGCCTGCAGAGCTGAAGCAGTTCTTTGACTTGAACTACTCCCACATTTACTATGTCTTCTTCGAGAACTTCATCACCATCGAGGTCAGCCTCAAGCAAAAAGGTACGTCTGTCTCTCTCACTCACTCACCACTGTTGGATGGCCTTGGGTTGGTCACCGTCTAGGGATGCAAATTATTGATTAATTCATTAAACGTTTGTTAATTGACCTCATCGATCAATTAACGATTAATTGATGAGCGGCGATTTTTCCTGAGAACGTAAATTTCACAATGAAAAATGTGTGAGGAACACATTATTTAACCCTTCGATAATGTTGAGGGTCCAATGTGACCCATTTGTACACTAGAGAACAGTAAAAACACCCTAAACATTTATCCTCTGACTTTAAGTTGACTTCTAATGGGTCACTTTTCAACTTTTATTTGTTGTTTAAAAGTTTGTTCTAGATTAATCAAAAACTTGTTCTAGGTATATTATGACCATCACAGTATCTACAGGTGAATTCCTCTTTCCTGTCACTACACTGATATAATGATATTAACTACCTGGGTAAAAAAAATAATCAATTAATTGCGACTAATTTAATTTAATCGACAATTAATCGATTAATTCTTAATTATTCACTCTGTGCTACTGCCATGTTGCAGTGCAAATGATATTTACTTGAAGCTGCTGCTGGGTGTGTGTGTGTGTGTGTGTGTTTCAGGTCACAAGTCTCAGAGGGAGGAGCTGGACTCCATCCTCTTCATCTTCGAGGTAATAAATCGTTACTCTGTGATCTAATTCCAATGACATTCAGAACAAATGGAGGAAATCCTTATTAAATACCGAGCAGGAAAAAATGACCTCGGTGTTTGTGAAGCCGCGCACTGTCACTTCCTGCCTGTGTTGTTGCTCGGCAGCCGGCTGGCGTTAGTGTCAGACCTCAAGCACTGACGTTTAGCGACACTCACAACTGGGAGCTGTTGTTCAGTGGCCAAGATAAGATAGGCGTGTGTGTGTGTGTGTGTGGCCTGTTCAGAGGCAGTAAATCCCAAATCCTTGGAGGAACCAGATAAACAGGATCACCTCCTTGGGAAGGTCACCGGAAATGCCCGACTAAAGAACCGCAACATTCTTCATGTTCACTCTATTGAGCAAATCATGTCCCAATCTTGTACCAATCCTGACTGATAGACTTTAACTTCCCAGCCGTACCGGTGATACATTGCGTCTGATATGTGATATCAGCGCAGCTTTTGCCTGCGGCCTTATTAAAGGTGGCAGAATTTTTTTTCGAGAGTTAAAAATAAACGCCTGCGCTCTTGCCAAAGCGCTTTTTGAATCTGCGGGTGACAATAGATCCTTCCGCCAAACCAGACTTCAAAACCAGAGTCGCGAGCGATGCTCCACAAATCTTTTGTCAGACTCTCCACATCTGAAATCTTTTCTCTCTCTCCCCCACCAGAAAATCCTTCAGCTTCTGCCGGAGAGAATCCAGAGTCGATGGCAGTACCACAGCATCGGTAACCATCAGGAAAAACCTCCCATAAAAACACAGCGCTCCACTAGACTGCATGCATTTTTAATTTTTAAAAAGTATTCACGTACATGCATACAGTTCTAAATGTCTTCCTCTGGCAGGACTCATCCTCAAGAAGCTTCTGCACACTGGGAACTCTCTCAAGGTAGCAGCTTCACACAGTTCTGCACCGGTTTTACATTCAGAATTCAGATGAATGTGATTCTGAAAGCATCTGCATAAGCTAAATTTCAAGTTTTTATCAACTGATGCTGTTGCAAAGGGTTTAGCAACTAATTTGATGTCACCTGCGCACCCGCGTCCGCCCGCAGATCCGTCGTGAGGGCGTCCGCCTCTTCCTCCTGTGGATGCAGGCCCTGCAGAGTAATGCCGAGCGAGAGCAGCTCTGCATGTTCGCCTGCCTGATCCCCGGCTTCCCAGCGCCGCTCTGCCACGGGACGCCTCGCACCTTGGACACCCTGATCAACCCGCCCCTCAATCTGACAGAGAGTTAGTACACCCATGCCCTCGCAGTTTGATCAGTGGACTTTGTTTGTTGTGTCAATTGCATTGTATCGTTCGCTACAGTAACAATAAATGCTATTCTGTTCTATTCTATGTAAAGAATTCATTTTCTCTTGCCCGCTCCAGCTCAGGTGACTCCGGAAGAGATCACTCCGCTGGTTCCTCCACAGTCAGGCGACAAGAACCAGGAGGACCTCACCGCTTACTTTCTCGAGGCTCTGCTTAAATACATGGTAAACCAGGTATAATCATCATTTTCTACTAACACACCTAACACTGCACACTGTTTAAAGGTTGCGTTGCGGTACTAATGTCACTAATGCTTCCCGGTAGGGGTGAGAATCGCTGGGTCCCTGACGATTCAATTCGATTACGATTCAGAGGGCTACGATTCAATTAATCGCGATTAATCGATCGAGAATCGCAATTTATCACAATTCTCATATATATATATAAACTATATCATATTAAATCGTGATTCTCGATTAATCGCAATTAATAAATATATACATATGTAAAAATCGATCTTCTAAATTTGTGAGTAGCTTCTTAATTGGCAATGTCACAATCTCAATTAATCTAAGAATCAATTTTTTTCCCCCACCCCTTCTTCCCGGGCTGTTGCTCTGCGGATACACGCTGGCTCTCTTGTCGTACATCCTCTTCCTACCGCTGTCACAAAGGAGGGGACACCGATATTATTCTGCCGTAACACAATGGCGCGCCTCTCTGCGCGACACTATTTTGGCGCGTACAGTGCCGCCTTTGTAACGCGCTGCTTGTTTGCCCTTGTTGTGTCTGCCAGGCCAAGTCGCTGGAGTGGCGCTGCAAAGACAACCACGAGCGAGGCTTCAACTTTCTCTTCGGACACTTCAGGAAGTTCTACCTTCCCCACATCTTTCCCAACTTTGCCATGGAAACGAGCCTTTACAATCCGATACTAGGTTGGTTTGTGCTCAGGCGGCCGTCGCTGTCAAACACGGCCGTCTCAGGTGTTAAATTGTGCTGCGTTTTCCTCCCGTCCGAGCAGATGTGCCTCCCATGCGTCCCAAACCGTACTACGGCGTAGTGCGCAGGGAGCAGGACGGTGGTGAAACGCTGTACTGCACCAAGGAGAGCTTCCTTCAGGCTCGGGTCATCTTCATCCGCTGGCTGGTCTCCTTCTGGCTCGAGCCTCGACCCAACACCCAGACACATATCCCGGGGACAGAAGGAGAGAACGTCCCCAAGAACATACAGGTGACTTACTCGCTCAGTCAGTGCCCTTATCGTTGAAGGGAATACGTGATTCTCCATTTAGAGCTAAAGGTCCAGTGTGTCCGCAATCAAACAGAACCTCCCGCACACAGTTCAAGTTCAAATGAAATTTTGCAACAATACCATTTTGCAAATGAATATATATGAAAGAGGATTAGGGCCACAAGAAGAGAAAAAAAAATATTACAGGAAGGGGATTTTTATTTAAGTTTTCATTTCGAGTTTTAAGTTGAAATTTCGTGAATAAGTCAAAATTTTGTGAAAAAAGTCAACGTAAAAAAGATCACATTTTGTGAATAAAGCCGACGTAACAAAAACGAAATCTTGTGAATAAAGTTGAAATTTCGTAAATAAAGTCAACGTTAAAAAAAGACGAGAATTCATGAATAAAGTTGACGCAAATAAAGTGGAAATTGGCGAGTAGACTGGATGGATGGTGGGTTAACCCAGTTACGACTTTATTCTCGACATTTTGACTTACTTCACGTTGACATGAATTGCAAAGTTTTGGTTTTATTCATGAAATTGCACCTTTTTTCCGTCAACTTTATTCTCGAAATTTCAACTTTATTCTGGAATTGGAAATGTAAAAAAAATTCAATCTTAATTTTTTTTCTCTCCTTGTGGCTCTAATGCTGCGTCTAGATGTGATTCAGGAACAAAGGAGCACATGTGCTTTAATTAAATACTGCGTTTTCTCCTCCAGCGAGCAGCAGCTGGTCTGGCAGCTCGATCCGCAGGCAGCTCGGAGGACAGCGGCGGGGGCGGCTCTCGTTCCGACTCCCACCTCGAAGGCAGCGGGTGCTCGTCGGGATCAGGCGGAGGCGGCATGGGGTTGTCGGGGTCCTCGGCCGTCGGAGGCGAACCGGAGCAGAGCCACTCCAACACGTCCACGCTGACAGAGAGGGAGCCCAGCTCGTCCTCGCTCTGCTCCATGGATGAAGAGCAGCTGACCGACATGGAGGTGGTGAGAAGGGTGCTGACCAGCTGCAGGACCAACGTCAACTTCATCACTGAAATCTTCAGACAGGTGCTTTGTGGTTCATTGTCAACATTTGAGTTGCATCGTCTCTGCACAGGTATCTCTTAGGCATGCAAATTATTGATTAATTCATTAATTTTTAGTTGATTGACCTTATCGATCGATTAACAATGAATTGATAAGCGACGATTTTTCCTGAGAACCGGAATTTCACAATGAAAACCCTTCAATAATGTTAAGGGTCCAATGTGACCAATTTTTACAATGGAGAATTGTCAAAATGCCCTAAACATTTATCCTCTGACTTTAATTTGGCTTCCAATGGGTCACATTTTAACTTAAAAAAAAAAATTAATAAATAAATAAAAAAGCTGTTAAAAGTAACTTGTTCTAGGTATTTTATGACCATCACAGTATCTACAGGTGAACTGCTCTTTCCTGCCACTACACTGATCATGCTAAAAATGTTCAATTAATTTAATTTAATCGATTAAATTCTTAATTGACAATTAATCGATAATCGAGTAATTGTTAACATTCCTAGTGTATTTTCATTATTATTGTGGTTATTTGTGTCGGCAATTAATTATTTTATATTTTTTATTCGACTCACGCAGGCGTTTCTCCTGCCCATGTGTGAGGCTGCGGCCATGCGGAAAGTTGTCCGTGTTTACCAGGAGTGGATCTCCATGGAGGACAGGCCAGTGTTTATGAAGGAGCCGGAGGAGGGCCCGTATCCCATAGCAACGGGAGACAGTCTGGACTCGGGCTCTCAGCTCGGAGACAAAGACGAGGAGGTGAGGATTTAAATCAGCGTCAAGTCCATGTGACTCAGCTTTTACAAATGTTTATTTATTACATAGTTGTTAAATAGTTGTAATGTTCTGTAGCTACTCTTTATAGTGACTGCAGTAACTTCACAGGAAGTACTTAGTATTTATATATATATATATAGGTATATATATATATATATATACATATGTATATGTATATATATATATATATATATATATATATATATATATATATATATATATATATATATATATATATATATATATATATATATGTTTATTTATTTATTTATTAATCACAAATTATTCATTTGGTCTCTGTCTGTTTTAAAAGGAGTAAACACTAACCTGTGAATGAATTCAAATGAAATCTCTGTCTCTTTGTATTTAATCCCAACCAGGGACTGAACAGGACAATAGACAGTGAACTGCTGGAATACAGTGTTCCAGCTGGAGTACAGACGACACTGCAGGTAAACCAGCGTCTGTCATTATCACCTTTGCTCTGCATTGTGGACATGCTGTGAATGAGGTCGTTCTCCTTGTCAGGCGTTCATCACCCACTCCTCCAACGTTTTCCTCCTGGAACCGGCCAACGACATCCGGTTCCTCCTGGAGGAGCACGTCGACATGTGCAAGAGGGTCCTGAACATCTACCGCAGCCTCGTCATGCATGAAACCATGGACCAGAAAACATGGTATGGTGAAGAAAGTCGGGCAACAAGTCAAACTCATCGATGCAGAAACTCATCCAGGTGGATTTTTTTGATGTGTTTATTTCTCAGGGAACAAATCCTTCTGGTTCTGCTGAGGGTGACCGAGTCGGTGATGAAGAGGCCTCCGTCCATCATGCCGCAGGGCAAAAAGAACAACACGCTGTCAGGTCGATTAGCTGGACCCATCTTCCAGGTACACATCTGTCTGCTACTGAAGTGGACGCCTGTTTTTGCATTTGATCCAGTGTTTCTTTCCTGTTTAACTTGCTTTTTTCTTTTCACACAGACTCTCATAGTGGCGTGGATTAAGGGCAACTTAAATGTCTACATCAGCAGGGACCTGTGGGACGACTTCCTCTCTGTCCTGTCGTCTCTCACCTGCTGGGACGAGCTGGTCACCGAGTGGTCTCTCACCATGGAAACACTCACTAAGGTACCGTGTGGCATGTAGCGCTTGAGTACCATGAGCCTCAAGTGAAGTGTCCACTTAAAGGCGCCGTGCATTCCCTGCCCCTGTGTAAATATGGGCACCATGAAAGTGTTATGTGTATGTTTGCCTTTTAGGTGTTGGCAAGGAACCTGTACAGTGTTGATCTGAATGAGCTGCCCCTGGATAAACTGAGCGAACAAAAACAGAAAAAACACAAAGGAAAAGGTCGGTCTGTGAAAACGTCTCATCCTGAGGACGTAATCATTCGGTTTAAAGGAATTGTAACCAGAGATTACAGGGAAATGCATTAAAATTAGGGCTGTCAGCGTTAACACATTAATCGTGATTAATCAAATACAATTCATGACGAGTTAATTTTTTTAAATTGCATTTCAAACGTGATTTTGTGCGCGAGCAATCCGCGTCAAGCTGGACAGGAAGTCACTCAAAGAAACACTGGTTTAGTTTCAAAACAAAATACTGCGATTGACGAATGCGATCATATTTGTGTACGTTATATTTCTCAGTATCTAAACAGAGTGTGAGAGAGATGAAAACAAACACACACACATGCACATGAAAGAGAGCAATAGTTACGACATGCAAAATAAAATAATTTTACACATTCAATTCAAACCGCGATTAATCGCAGTTAACTATGAAGACTGCAATTAATCGCAAATAATCAATTTGACAGCCCTAATAAAAATATAAATGTAAGTTGATATAAAAACACATATAAGATAAAAGTACTTAATTTTGTCACGCTTATTGAACGTGCATTGTAACAGAGAGGCAAAACTGATGAAAAAAGGAAGCATTGAAAAGCGCAGCGAGAGATCGTGTCCTCGTCCGACTGTCCGCATCAGGTATCGGCGCCGAGGGCCAGCGGCAGATCGTGGACCGCTCCTTCTCCAAAGGCTGGAGCCGAGACCAGCCAGGCCAGGCAGCGGCCATGAGGCAGCGCAGCGCCACCACCGCCGGCTCTCCAGGCATCGAGAAGGCCCGCAGCATTGTCCGCCAGAAGACCGTGGGTCAGTACTGTGTGTGTGCGTGTGTGTGTGTGTGTGTGTGTGTGTGTCAGGAAGTGACAGTGCACGCTCAGTGTCACCCCTCCCTCATTGAGTCATATTTATACTTCAGCCGAGACAAACAAATGCTGGTTACACAGACACTACCAACCGCAGGCTCACATGACAAGGCCAGCTGGTATGTTGATGTTTGTCGAACCTGAAGAACTTGTTTTATCAACCGATTTTTATCTGTTGACCAGCTACGGCCTCATTGAACTTTTCTCAAGCGCTTAAATCCTCTTGACAGTATCTACAAACTTACCAGATATTATTTATTTATTTATTTATATATTTATTAGTTCTGCTATATTTATTTTCATTGACAATAGAATTTTGCCAATTCACCACGTCCAAATTAAAATGTGAAGTTTTAAAACATTTTATCCTACTTTGTAGCAGTATTTTTTACTTCTGTATTCAACTTTGAATGCTAGTTCATTAAAAAAAAAAAAAAAAAAAAAATCTTCCAGTGCATCTGTGACTGCAGAAGCAATTTGAACTCTTCCGTGTCAGAGCCGCCAGGCCCAGATCCTCCTCCTGCCTTCCTTCCTTCTCTCCCTACCTCCGTCTGACGCGTCTTTACACCAACTATTGCTTCGCCTCTCCCCCTAAAGTTTTCTGGCCTTTATCCTCTTTCACATTCCTCCTCCTTTCACTTTCTGAGATTTAAACCTGGGGTGCAGCATTTTCATTCGGACAACACACGATAGAGTCTCTCTGTGTTATTCAGTTTGAAATATTGCCAAAAAATCTCTCAAGTTGAATTATATTTGAAGAGAATAATGCTTCATGTGGTTCTGTGACCTCATAAACACAATGATGCACAACCAGGGGAGTTTGCACTGCAGGTTTGTCTTCACTGTCTTTAAATTTCCTCACCTCGCCATCCTTACAATCCGCCTCCAGCACCCTCCTTCTCCCTCCTACCTTCTCTTCTTCCTCCTCCCCCCTACCTCCTCCTCTGCCCGTCTCTGTCTCACACTCTCCCCACTTTGTTCTGTCTGTCCTCTTATCTTTTCTTCCCACGTCTTCAGCCCTGCGTAGCTGCTCTACGGGGGACTCTCTGCTGTCCTCAGCCTTTATCCGCAGTGCTAAGAGTGCCCCTGCTCTGGCTCCACCTCTTCCTGTCCTTCTCCACCACCACCACCCTTTACTACCCCCCCTTGCCGACCAGCTGGCAGGTACACACTCTCTGCACTACCTGCCTGCCCTCCTCTCTGCCCGTCGACCCCCCCCCCGTCTGCTCCTCGGGACGGAGACTCGGTGCCGTTCGTCCCGTCTGTCTGTCTGTCTGTCTGTCTGTCTGTCTGTCTGTCCTGGATTTTTGCACGTCACCCAGCAGGAATCGGGCAGCTCCGAGTAGCATCATCAGCCTAATCAAAGATGCTGCATCCCTGCTGTCATCTGCTTGATGTTCTGCATGTGACGGATGGATCATTTAAGATCAACACAGAGAGAATTTAGTCAGCTGTCCCAGTTTTTAAGTCGCATCCACAAAAGTTTTCAAAGCTAAAATTTGACTTTTTCTATAAAAGAAAAATGACGGTTCATTTGAATTTGAGCCTCAGTGTTTTATTTAATTTTATTTATTTATTTCATTTTATTTTACCACAAGGTGAAGACATGATCTGTCTTCATGTTACTCTAGTTTTCTGTCTGCATGAAACTTGAAATTCCAATTTTCCTGTCTGCTCACTGCCTCTTGCAACCTGTATAATTAGCTAAATGCCTGCATGTCCGTCTCATTCTTCGACTAATCACTGAAGTTTGGTGTTTTCTGTCTCACATGATGACGATTGCCCACTGACTCTGTGTCTGAATTGTCTGCTTTATTGCATATGCTGATTTAGCTTATCTCATTTTATCGCTCCCAGATTTTTTTTCTGTTTGTGTCAGAGTTTGCTTTTCATTTACTGTTTGACAAACGCAGTATAGACGTGGATGATTATTCATTTTTCACAGATTTAGACAAAAGTGAGTGCCTGTCCTCTTGTCCCATATTCTACTACTTTCCACCGCAAACTCCAGGGGAGCTGCCTTGCATGATCATTGATCCAACATGTCCACAGATTCGAATTTTTCCTTTCAAATTATTTATTTTTTAAAAAGGGACAAAGTACATTGATCAACTTCCATGAGAAAGTAAATATTCCCGAGTTAGCTGAAGGCTAATTTCCATCGGTAGTCCCTTTGCCAGGCGTCAATAGACTCTTCAATAAAATACACGATAGACATAGACACTAGGACAGCGTGAGGACAGATAGACAAATGCAGTGCAAACATTAAATGATTTAATAATTAAAAATACATGTTGGCTAGAGCACAGTTTTAATACATTCATTCGGTCACTATCGGATATCGGATAATAAGCAAAGCAAAAAACTGTACTATCTACTACTACCAGTAGTATTACTAATGCTCACATTTGGAATTGTTTGGCTAGAGCACAGTTTTAAAACACATTAATTCTGTCACAGATCCCCTGAAAGCACCGCTCTTAACCATCTGTTTACAGCCTGCCGCTAAAACTGCTGTTTTGTCGGATCTTGCGCATGTTTTGAAGGGATTTGGCAAATTCAGCACGAAAGCTGACAATCGTTTGGTCCTGTTCCTGTCCAATTGATAAATAATCCTCTCTCCCGTGTCTTCCCTCCCGCGTCCAGACCTCGAGGACCCGCCCATCACGTTGACCACGCGCGCCTCCCGCATGCGCCACTCCTCTCAGAGCGACGACGCCCCACCGGCCTCGGAGGTCTTCCACGGCGGCGCCTGCGACCTGGACGCCCCGGCGCCGTCGTCCCTGGCCAGGAGCAGCAGCGCCTCCGACATCATGGAGCCGTTCATCGCCGAGCGGGTCAAAGGTGAAGACCCCAAGAGGGCCTCGATCCCGACTCCCCACCAACACCACCCCCACCCCACCACCACTTCTTCCTCACTAGCAGCAAACCGCCACGCAGCTCAGCCGCTCCCGCACACCCCCACTTCCCCCTCCCCCACCCCCTGCGCCTTCTCTAATAGCGTCGTCCCTGAGGGACAAGACGACAGTAGCGATTGCCACCAGTTCTGGCAGCAGACCTGCTCCCTGAGCACGGGGGCCTGCTCCGATTGGGTGAGCGACTGGGACGCCGCCTTCACCTGCTCGTCCGAGAAGGACGCGGACGCGGAGGGCGAAGGCGGCGCCGCCACCGCCGCGGCAGCAGCGGAGGAGGACGACCTGTTCTCCTCCATCAGGGATTACCTCACGCACAAAGGGGCCGAGTGGAAGGAGGAGGCGGCGGCGGAGAGAGAAGGCTCCGCCCACGCCTTTGACGGCAGCGCGGCGCTGCCCACGCCCGTGCAGACGGGGCCGGCGAGGACGCAGCGAGGAAACGTGGGCCAGGTAGGAGATTTAGGGCCGGCGGTGAGAGAGGACAGGCCGGGATTCGGCCCGGACGGCAAGTCGGCGACGCGCGGCGGCGCGGACGTGGCGGAAGACGCCGAGGGAGAGCGGCGGAGCATCTACGAGTGCCTGGAGCTGCAGAGCGAGTGGCCGTCGACCGGCGCGAGAGGGAGCGCCAGCCTGGAGAGGAGGGCAGGAGGAGGAGGAGGAGTCGAAGGGAAAGGCGATCCGAGGAGAGACGCAGGGGAGGAGAAGCGGGACGATGATAAAGAGAAGAGCAGCAGCAGGCAGAGCAGCAGCTCGCTGGAGTCCAGCGTCGAGTCGAACCAGACGGTCCAAACTCCTGACCCGCTCAAGTCCAAGCTGTCCCGCGGCGGCGCCAAGAGGCTCCCGTCCGGCGGCGTGCACGTCAGCTTCCGCCCCTCCACCGAGTCGGTCCAGTTCCACAACCCCATCGACAGCAAAGAGGCCCACTGGAAGGCCAAGCTGCGGCGCCTCAGTCACTTCCACACGCACAGCCACTCGGCCGGGGAGAGGCTGAGCGGCGGCGGCGGCTCCGGCTCCGCCTCCAAAGTGGGCGGCGGGGGCGCAGGTAAGTTTGGCTCCGCGGCCGCAATCGGCCACCGATCAGGAAGCCACGAAAAAGGCGCCGGCGGCACTGTCGCGGACGCCGGCGAGGCGGGGAGCGCCGCCGAGGCCAGGGCCGCCGCCGCCGACAGGGAGAAGCAGCACGCCGGGGCCAATCAGGGCCCCGAGGCCCAGCCGGAGGCCGCGCCCTCGGCATCGGGGGTCCGCGGCCGACTGGGCCGCTCGGCCCTGCGGTCGCGGGCCTCCCGCTCGCGCTCCCAGGAGCCGGGCAGCTCGGCCTCGCGCCACCACCACCAGGGGGCGCTCCTCGGCGGCGTGTACAAAAGCGTGGTTCACGCCCTCTCCTCCAAGCCCCGGCCCCGAGGCCAGGGGTCGTCGCAGGGCTCCTCGCCGCAGCGGCAGGGCCGCGCCGCCATGGGGGACGCGTCGCTCAGGGACCTCTACTCCCACGTCCTGGGCTACTTTGGACGCAAGACGACGTCGGCAGGTGAGGGTCGGAAGGCGACGGCGCGCTCACAGAAAGGACACGGCAGATACAGAAAAAAACAAAACAGCTCTGGAGGGACAGAAAGGCACCAACAGACAAACACCAAGAGCTGGCCTTTTTTTCTTTTTGGCTGTTTTTTTTCTTTTTAACCGGTTTGTTTTGATGGAATGAGATTGGTTTTTTTTTGGCTGAAACTCATCATCTTGCTGCTGGACTGAAATTCAAACCCCCTCTGTTGATGTGTTTCCTCTTGAACATCGCCCCCTCCTCCAGCCTGCCTGCTCTCCAGGACCCTCCACCTCCCCACCCCCCACCTCCTCTCATACCTTCCCACCTGTCGCTCCACCGGGGACGCCCTCTCGCTCCTCCTCCTCCTCCTCTTCCTCCTCCACCTCTTTCTCCTGTCCTCTTTCCTCTCAAGGTTTTGGGATTTTAACTTCCTCCCTCTTCTCCATCTCCTCCCTCCCTCGCCTTGATGTTGCATGCGGCCTCCTCGTGCCTCCTCCGACTCCTGCCTGGACTCAGACCCCCACCTGGTCAGGTGCACACGAGGACACAAACGTGTGTGCCTGTAGGAAAGGAAAATAACAACAGCAACAACAGCAACAACAACAACACACCACTGAATAATAACCTGTGTGTACCTTCACAGAAAGCACCCACACACGCCGCCTCCAGCAGAGCATCGTTATACTTTGACCAAATACAGAACCTCAATATGAAAGATGAATTTATTTGGAGAGTTGGCGATGTGGTGAATTTTTTAGATAGGCTAACGTCCGTTTTTCCATTTCCATGAAATGTCAATTCATTCCCAGACCACCAGAGGGCAGCATCTCTCAAAACAAGTCTCACTACATATCACTACTGACGGGTTGTCTTCGGGGGGTACATGTCGATATAGAAACAATACTACCGCGTTTGAATACCGCTCATGACCGATAGACTGAGCAGCTAAAAGTGCTGAAAAACCGCGTGAACATGTGCGGGGTATCAGAGCAAAATTGCACCAGTGAGACAAATGAGCGCAAATGGAAGCACTTCTCATTTTGTCCGTGTTCACTGAAAACCAAATGACGAGTGAGTGTCTCTCACGAGCCAATTTTCTTTTAGTTTAGAGTTATGAGTTTTTAAAATACACACTTTTGCAGTGCAGCTTCATAATTGCATATGAAATTCTCAAACCACTAAAAGATGGTAATTCTGAGTAAAATGTAGCTCATCACTGATTACATTTAGCCACCTAATTTAAACTGTGTAGTTCTAATGGCTGTGTTGGCTAACACTTACAGCTTAGCATCTCTCGAGTCCCACCTATTAACCTGAATAGTGAGCCTTATCGTTTTTCCTCATGTTATGTATGTACTTAAAATTGCTGGCTTTTTTTGTTGATTTGTTTCCCCCCCTCTTGTTTAATCATACAACAGGTAAACACTGATTCATCTTAACAAGCAGTGAAATTACATTATGGCACTCTGGGCATTTTGGCAATTACATTTTTTCTCCATTAAAAAAGAAAAAGAAAATCAGAAATCTTTTTTGTGGTAAATGGCTGCGATGTCGGTGGATTTTCATAGTCGAAGTAACCTTGCTGAGTAATAATCTCGTCCACCAGGTGGCAGCAAAGTAAAGTAAAAATAATTTTGTCGCAGCATGTTGTCACGTCTGATCTGGGACTGAAGAATGCTGTCTCCTCTCAGATTGATCAAACTCACAGTGACTGACTGCCATTCCTGACACCGAGCTAACAGTTAACACAGACGATCGCCCGATTGGCTGCCTGTTTTGGGCCCTAACAAGGTGACACTCTCACCGGCTCACTGTGCATGGTGTGAATTAACTCCTGCATCGCTTCTCTGGTGGGTTTGCCTGCAGTGTTGTGGCTTTTGTTTTAAACGCCGACCTTCTTCGCTAACCTCTGGGCCTTCAGCGCACACACACACCTCAGGCCTGCACTGACAACTCGCAGGTTTTGATTAATAATCATCACTATAAACTATAGGTTCAAAACTAGGTGACGGAAAAAATAAGTTAGTAAGGGTGCGAAAGAAGCCTATAAGAAATACATCCTAAAAGACGACACACATCGTTTATTATATCATATCTCTTTGTATATGTATCATCCGTCCTGCCATGTGGACATTTATTTATTTGTGTCCCTCTTTTTACGGTGTGTGTGTGTGTGTGGTGAAAATTCTCTGTCTCCGATTATCATTGTGATACGCTTCATCTACCTCTAGTCAACAAAGAGGAGGTGGTCCCGAAGGCTCGCCCCGTCTCCACCGACGTAGGAAGCACCAACCCAAACTTCTCCGACCTTATGGATGAGTTTATCCAGGAGAGACTGAGGGCTAAAGGAACCTCGGTGAGCACCGCGCACACGCGCACATGCGCACACGAGGCAAAAGCGTCTCTGTTTGGCAAACTTTCTCCTCTCCCCGCTGCACACACTCAGGGTCGCCGTGGCAGCAGCCCGGGAAGCCTGGAGGTTCCCAGGGACCTGCCGGAGCTCCTGGAGGCGGGTCACAGCCCCGGGTCGCGGCCCTCGGACGACCTTCGTCCAATCGATGACCCGGGCGTTCCCTCCGAATGGACCTCGCCTGCAAGTGCCAGTGGCTCTGATGTCATCAGCTCAGACAGCCAGTCGGACTCCTTCAACGCCTTCCAGTACTCCACCTGCAAGTTTGACAGTAAGACAACTTCTCTGTACAGACTAGGGATGCAACAGTACCGTTTGCAATTGGCTACGGTTTCGATATCTTAATAGAAAACTACTCTATTTGTTTTTAACAAACTGAAAATAAATCTGTTTATATGGGATAAACTGTTACACTCGTTAATAGTGTATCCCATGGGCAAAGCGATCTAATGGTGATACGTCAGGTAAATACATATGTAACGCAACCTGAATGCGCCCTGCTGTAACACAGTCACGAAAGCACTGAGTAGGTCCACAACAACATCAAACGAGGAGAAAGATTAGCCAGTTTTTGGACGGTAGTTGGGAAGGTTATTAAGGATTTTATTATTATGTTCGGCTTCTGCAGTCTACTTGGTTTGCCCAAAGAGAGACGCCAGGGTAAATGTGGTTAATGTGTTATTTTAATGTTTCATGCACGTGGCACTTGGAAGTGACATCACCCCTTTGAGGCTGTTTGCCACCACCTTTCTGAAGGTCTATTAAAACTACTACGCACTATTAGGGCACCTGAGTGGATCCACTTGCACGACATTCGCGGCTGTACTTTGTTTTGTGATTGGCCGGAACGTAGCTAAATACCGTTGTTTGGCTGCTATTGAAAAATCTGCATGAAGTCGGTTCAACACGCAGCAGCAGTTACTACATCCAGTTAGTTTTTGTGGACTGAGCAAGTAAAGGAGACATGTACTGTAGATGGGAAGTTTGCCATCAGGAGCCTTATAGATGAATAAAAACATGTGGGAGTCACATCTTTGAGCGAAGGAGGTCCACCCTACTAGGCTATTCAGAAGCCCCAGTGATAAATCTAAGGGCAGAATGGTAGATGACATCTAGAGGTGTGAGAGTAGAGGCAGACAGAGGCATGCATGTAAATTATCTCACCATAGTCTAAGACAGACATAAAAACAGCTTCGACTAATTTTTTCTCTGCAAGCTAGAGGCAAATTAGATTTGTTTCGATAGAGGAAACCAATTTTTTGACCAATGTTTTTTTTTTTTTCACAAGTTAATCGATATGGGTGCCGAATGTAAGTTTATCGTGATTTAACGAGAAAAAAAAATGCTTTCTTCTTTAGACTTTACCTTCAGCACGGAAGCATGCGGTGGAGCGGCCGGGTCTGGGGGAGGCGGAGGAGGTCGAGGCAGCTCGTTGGACCAGGACAGTCTGGGAGGGGGCGTGGCCTGCGAGGAGCACGAAGTGGCCAGTTTGACGACGCTTCACCTGGACTCGGAAACCAGCAGCCTGAGCCACACCGTCACCGTCACTGGTAATCATTTCGCTGCAGCCAGTTTAAGTCCAGTCTAACTTTTGCACACATTCACATCCAAAGTTCTGCAAATTTCTATTTAAAACGCCTTTTTTCATTGTCCAGGTTCTGAGAGCGCCTCCCCCATGCACTCCCTCGGCGGCTCTCGCTCCCAGACGCCCTCCCCCGCCACGCTGACCGCCGACCACGCCGATCACTCGCACTCGCGCACGCACCTGCAGCTGGACCAGAAGCTCCACAACTCGGTCCTGCAGACTCCAGATGACCTCGGTGAGCCTCGCCGATGCGCACAGCCAATCGTGTTGGTTTTTTTTTCCTCTGTTGAGGCGGGTTCTGGGGAAAAAGCTGATCAATTTGCCGATCGACCGCAGAGACTAGCGAGTTCCCCAGCGAGGACTGCAGTGTGATGGCAGGCGGCTCGCTGACTGGATGGCACGCAGACGTTGCCACGGTGATGTGGCGGAGGATGCTGGGCATCTTGGGGGACGTCAATACCATCAAAGACCCCGAGATCCACGCTCAGGTCTTTGACTATCTGTGTGAGCTGTGGCAGAATTTGGCAAAGGTGAGAACTTGTTGGAAAAGTTTGTTGTTGTTTGGCTTCTTTTCTTTTCTTTCTTTTTTCTTTTTTTTATTTTACCAAATTGCACTTTTTCTTCTCAGATCAGAGATAATTTAGGCATTTCTCTGGACAACCAGTCATCTCCTCCTCCTCCAGTTCTCATCCCACCACTGAGGATCCTCACCCCGTGGCTCTTTAAGGTACAGGAGCTGTGACTGAGCCGTCACCGTTGAACCTCTGGAGGAACCTGTGAGAGCAATCTGGGTTTGTTTGTTTTCTCTGCAGGCCACCATGCTGACGGAGCGTTACAAGCAGGGGAAGCTTCACGCCTACAAGCTGATTTGCAGGATCATGAAGAGGCGGCAAGATGTTTCACCAAACACAGACTTTCTCATGCACTTCTACAACATCATGCACCAGGGGCTGCTGCACCAAGACCAGGTAGAGTGGTCGGCGCGAGAGGGAAAAGTCAGCGTCGGGCGGGAGAGGACGTGGCGCTGAGTGTGCTTGCTGTGCTTTGCAGGACATCGTGAACACCATCATAAAGCACTGCAGCCCCAGGTTCTTCAGCATCGGCCTCCCCGGAGCCACCATGCTGATCCTGGACTTCATCATCGCCGCCTCCAGGGTTACCGCCTGCTCCTCGCTCAACGTAAGAACAATCAGATGTGTGCAGCGGTTCGCTTGGCGACTCTCACAAAACGGTGTCGTAAAAACATGATGGTTTGACTCCTCCTCTGCAGGCACCCAGAGTAGAGGCCCAGATTCTGCTCGGATCCTTGGTGTGCTTTCCCAACTTTTACGGGGAGCTTCCCGCCCTCCACCCCACGACGGCCGAGGTGGTGCTCACCAAGTTCCCTGACAAGGTAGAGCCGAAGTCGACTCAGGTTCAGGTCTATCCGGTTCCGGTGCCATTTCAACAGTAAAGTAATAATACAGGAATAGGAATAGGAAAATGCTTTGGTATGCTCACAAGTTTCACAAGTCAATGACAACACCATATAACAACACTGAAAGCCAAAAATCAGAGAGTAACGGCACTTAGAGTGCATGGTTTACAGAGGAGTGCAGCTGTAAGGTTCAGTTGAGGAGGGGGAAAAAGTGCAAAGAGAGGGAGATCAGGAAACACGTGAACAATGAAGTAAACAATAAAGTTCTTAGTGTGTATTGACAGCTGCAGAATTTGATGTACAATTGTTGGTGTAAAGAGGAAATAACAGCGGTGACAAGACACACCCTTGCGGAGCGCCAGTGTTCAGAACCCCTGCTGGTGACACAATATTCTGGATTTTAACACACTGTGTACTGCGAGACAAGGAAGTTTCGGGTTAAACTCCCATGGACAGGGGAGAATTGTACAGTTTGGACAGCCATGATAGTATTGAAAGCTGAGCTAAAATCAATGAACAGTCCGCCGGGCACAGGTGGACTTGGTATCAAGATGTTGTAAAGTGAAATGTATGCAAAGTCAGCACTCGTCTGGGCACTATTTCTCTCAGCTCCACTACAGTCTGCTCTGGCCAGAAGTTTGCAAGTCCAATTTCTTTCCTCACATCACGTCTGTCTCACCGCCGCCCAACCGTCTCACCTTCGCCGGGTGATCGAGGCCCGTCTCAACTCTGTGACACACATCCGTGGGTGGTCGCAGGAGAAAACTAACGGGATAATTTCTCATCACCGTTTCATAGCTCAGTGTCGGCGGGTGTTTTATTGTTGTTTTTTTTCTTCCTCTGTAAACCATTGATGTCATGCACGGCAGCATCTCGGGGGCACTTGCTTGTGCTTTGCAGCGAGGTGGAAACTTGTTTTGAATCAGTGAGCAGTCATTAACGCCAGTGCGTTTGCGGTGTTTGTAATGGGCACATGATTAAATTCCAGGAATCTGATGGTTTGTCTGTGGGGTCGTCACCTTTGTTGTTACCTCTTTGTGGACCAGTTCACCTGTTTTGAGGAGATGAATGCAGTTACCGTCAGTGGCCAGTGGGCTGTTGAGTTTAGAAAAAAATTAATTTGTCTGTGTGCTGTGTTTTGTAGGAGCACGTTATCAAAACCATCCTGACATCGGCCAGAGACGAGCCGTCTGCCCCTGCAAGGTAAGCGGTGGTCGGTTGCGTTAGTGTAGCTGCAGGGGGCCCCTGACCTGAGCTCTTTCTCTCTGCTGTCCTTTCCTGTTGGTCAGTGGATTCATTGTGAATAGAATGCCTTTATTTGTTTATCCCACATTGGGAAAATTGGCATAATTGGCAGCATAGACTTTGCAAAGAGAAGATAAATAAATAAAAATAAATACACAAATTGTGTGTGCGTGTCTGTGTGTACATATATATTTATATATATATATATATATATATATACATATATATAAATACATATACATATATATATATATATATATATAATATATATATATATATAAATACATATATATATATATATAAATACATATATATATATATATATATATATTTATATATATATATATATATATATATATATATATATATATATATATGTATTTATATATATATATATATATATATATATATATATATATATATATATATATGTATTTATATATATATATATATATATATATATTATATATATATATATATAAATACATATATATATATATATATATATATATATATATATATATATATATATATATATATACATATATAGAGAGATCTTTTTTCCTTTCTTTTTTTCTTCAAAATGTTTTTACTCATAGCAGTTATACAGCCTGACGGCTTCACCGCCCTTGTAAGGCGTTTTCTTGCCTTTGATTTTCCTTTATTTCATTTGTGCTTGCAGGTGCGTGGCTCTCTGCAGCCTGGGCATCTGGCTGTGCGAGGAGCTCGCCCACGGGACCAAACACCCGCAGATTAAAGACGCCCTCAACGTGATCTGTGTTACTCTGAAGGTCCGTCCCAGCACCGTCCTGCTGCTTGCTGCAAACACCATGCTCGCTCAAACTCCGAGCTGTAATTTAGTCGGGAGGGAGGGGGGGGTCACATGTCCGCTGCCCGCTGGATGCAGCCGACGTCCTTCATCTGCGGTCAGACTTTGTCCCCACGGAGCCTGGAGCCTGGAGCCTGGCGCTCGTCGGCTCTTTGAGCGCGATCCAGTGGGATCGGACTGAAAGCAATGAATCTGTACCAGTCCGTCTGCTTAATTGGACGCAAGTTAAACTGATATGCACCGTACTGGTAGTTACAAGGTTTTTCTTTGTTGTCGTTCTGGATCTGCTTTGATTGTTCCTGTTGCAGGCACAGGGCAAAAAAAACAGGGCAAAAAAAAAACAAATCAACAAAATGTGACAAACTTAAATCATTAAAAGATTATTTATGACAAGGATAAGACTAAAAACTGAAGCAGAAGTTGTGAAAACAGTATCAAGATAACAGGACATTTTTTGAACTTTCCATGTGTAATTTGCTGCAGTTTAAACACGTGTTTGGACTTTTCACTGAACGGACGTCCACGTGCACTAAAATAGGGCCTGAACAGTGGACAAAACGGGGGAGTCAATGAGTTTAACATGGCGTGCGGCACGGCGCCAAAGTGTGATGGAAAAACATTGTTTGGAGGTGATTGTCGGCGTCGGTGTGAAATTGCCTCAGTCGTCCGGTGTGGGGAGGCCAGCGCATCACAATAATATTGTCCCAACATTCACCGTCTCATCTGTGGCCATCTGGCTCTAGATGGACACACACACACACACACACACATACCTTTTCCACCTTGGAATCCCCAGCTTGTGTATCGGCAGCCAATGGCCTGCGAAGACATTACGGCAACACACGCACACACTTGCATTCAGCCACTCCTGGGAGCAAACCCTGGACTGTCAATATGTTTGGTCCTCCTTCAGATAGGAGACTAATCCAGAGGGAATGCTGCAAGCTGTCAAACACGCACGCACACACACACACACACACACACACACACGCACACACACACACACACACGCACACACATCCGTTTTTTTTTCCGCGGCAGCAGCAGCCAGGAAGCCTCACACACGAGGACAGTAACACAAGCGCGCACACAACACACAGATCTTCAGAGTTGTTGTATTTTGCATTGTAATTTTCTATTTATGTATCGATCTGTCACTTCCTTAGTACACAGAAACAGTTTCTCAGAAATAGCTTTTGTTTACTTTCACATATTTTCTATTTTCTCATTTTTGAGATTTGATGGATTTATAAATGTAAACATTAAATATGATAAATCCATTATATATTTAAACCGGAGATAAGAAGATATGTAATGAACGTACTTGTGTGTGTGTGTGTGTGTGTGTGTCTCCCTCAGTACCCCAACAAGAACGTTGCGCTGGTGGCGTCGGACATCCTCCACCTCCTCATCAGTTACGTGGATCACCTTCAGAAGTTCCCTCCGGACACTCCCAAGAAGATCGTGGAGGTGAGGCGCACACGCACACATCTGCCGCTTGTGGAAAAAAACTCTGCGACCTCCCAAAAGCCAGGGACGCGTTTTCAAATCTGTTTAAACGGAACTGCCAGGTTGGCTTCGGCCCCAAAGCGATAGAAACCAGGTCGCTTCCAGGATTCTGGTGTCCTTTTTAAATTGGAATTGCAGTAGGCGCCGCAAAATGTGCACGAGCCTTTGCTCGCAGCAGACTGTGGACGCCACGGAGTGGAAGCAGGAGCAGAGTCTCCAATGAAACGTACAAGTGAAAGACGCTCATCTGCACCGCTCTTCTCCTCAGATTTTGATCGCCACCATCACGTACTTGCTCCCCTCCACCGAGTCGTCACCTCACGAACAGGATAAGAGGGTAACACACGATTTCTCTCTCCTCTTGTCACGGCTGCAGCTCGTTTGGCTAAGTGTGTTTTTCTGTGTGTGTGTGTGTGTTCCAGCTGGTAGTGTCCCTCCTGCTGTGTCTGCTGGACTGGGTGATGGCTCTGCCTCCCAAGAGTCTCCTGCAGCCCGTTCAGACGCGAAGCCCTCCGGAGAAGGATCAGCCCACCAAAACTCTGCTCAGCTGCATTTACAAGGTGCGCGTGTCGTCCACGGCCGCTAACACCAAGCCAGTCTTATAAAATCACAGTCAAAAATGTTTTACAATGTGTTATGAAGCAGGCAAAATATGCATAACAGGTTAAGTACAATGGTGCATCAGTAAAGCAGAACCAAGAGTGTTGAGGGAGTTTGAATCATAAGAAATAGGGATGCACCGATACCAACCACTGATGCCAATACCAAGCACTTAATTTGGCCGTTACACATTAGGGAATTACTTATATTTCTTTTTTACACGGATGTTCTGTTAAATGAAAAACATTCCTCAGCATGTCGAGTTTTACTGCAGTACAAACACACATTTAACAAATTTGTATGTGTAAAATACCGCAATAAAAAACTGGTAATGGAAACACTTAAACTCTGAAAAACCTCTCAAATGTGGCTAAAAGGTTTTGACGCTGTCATGAGTTACTTTTTCCAGACCTATCGATACAGGGGTATATCGCAAATGTGTCATGAAAGTTTTTCCCCGCATTTACACGTCACCGGACGTGACGTACGGCGGTCACATGACCAGTTCACTTCAAGGGAAAATGGCGCGTTATGTTTGGACGGAGGAGAAGACGGAATATTTTTTTGCAAGTCATCAAAGAGAAAAATATAACAACCATTCTTGACAGCAAACAGAAGCAAACGATATTCTCGTCCAATCTCATCCCGCGAGATTTTACGGGAATTACGGCTTATGTGCGTCACACCATTCAATGGAAACCCCCTGTACTTTATAGAAATTTTCAGAAAAGTGGCTTTTGTTTTGCGAAAAAAAAACGCCGTGGAAACGCAGCTAGTGTCGTGATGTCGGCACGTATTTTACCATCGGGCGTTGGTGCATCCCCATTGGAAGCCGCCAGGCACCGAGCTCTACTTTGAAGTTTTCCTCTCCCCGCAGGTTCTGCACGGTTGTGTGTACGGGGCCCAGTCCTTCAACAGTGCCAAGTATTACCCGCTGCAGCTGTCGGACCTGCTCAACCCGGACTACGACCCCTTCCTGCCGCTGGAGAGCCTCCGCGAGCCCGAGCCGCTGCACAGCCCCGACTCGGAGCGCTCCAGCAAGCTGCAGCCCGTCACCGAAGGTGCCTCTACCAGCAGCTGCTCAACATTAATACACATGATTGGCTATCTGGGGTCATTCATCGTTGCCGGCTCGTGTGCGTTTTGTCGTGTTTACGTGAAAACGTGTGTCTTCTGAGTCGTCTTTATCTGTACGTGAGAGTGTGCCCCCCCCTCCCACCCCCCCTTCTCACTCTCCCATCCCCCGCTGTGGTCTACCAGGAGCCGCGGTCTGGTCTAATGACTGGAGCACCTTGACAGACCATGCCTCCGTTGTGTTTTCTCTCCTCGGCGCCTCGCTCGCTCACTCGCTCGCTCCCTCCAGCCCGTCGGCCTCAGCGCCGCGCATCACTTATTTTCTCTTCATTCCTGTATTTAGATTTTTTTATTTATTTTTTCCCCACAAATCTTCATTACGTCTGTCGTTTGCTCTTCCTGTTTTTCTTCCCCCTACCAATCTCCCCTAACGATCACGACGTCACCGAGAACGTCTGGTCGATAATTATCTGTACTCAACACATAGCTCTGTCAATCAGCCACTATTGGAAAACGTGTGTGTGTGTGTGTGTGTGTGTGTGTGTGTGTGTGTGTGTGTGTGTGTGTGTGTGTGTGTGTGTGTGTGTGTGTGTGGGCATCGGCTTCCTCTGAAAAGTTGAACTCTTTCCTCTACTGGTTTATCCTCAAGTTTTGCTCCAACTTCCCCCTCTAAAAAAAAAAAAAAGAAATCCAGGCCTGTTAAACAATATTATCCAAAATGCAAAAATACACCTGCGCCCAGCCTGTCTCTTTATTTTGAAGTGGTTTTTGTTCCCCTTGTTTGTCCCCGCAGTGCGCACCAGGATCCAGCAGGGTCTGGTTTCCATCGCAGCCAGAACGGTTATCACACACTTGGTCAACCATCTGGGACATTATCCCATGTCTGGGGGGCCTGCCACTCTGTCCAGTCAGGTAGCGTTTCTGTGTGTGCAGAGAAGTCGTAATGGCTTTGGTATGATGGAGCATATAGAGGGATAATTAGTTTTTAACCTTAAGGGGATTAAGTCTAATGGAGTTTTGAGTTCTTAGGGACTTAGATTGAGATTTTGCTTTCTGACGTAGTGCTGAGCTCCATTTCTTTTCTCGTTTTTCGCTTGCTAGGTGTGCGAAAACCAGGACAACCCGTTCTGTGAGAGCGCCGATCTCGGTCCGGAGCTTTTCCACTCGCCAAATCTCCAGTTCCTGGTTTTGAACGGCTCCACGCTGCTCTCCGTCTATCAGGTAACTGCAACAGCTCGCTAAAAACGATAGCGTTTTTTGATCATAGCCTGTTGCCCAGGTAGTAGAGCGGGCTGTCCAATGACCGAAAGGTTGGCGGTTCAAATCCCGCTCCATGTATGCATGTATATATATATCTATATATATATATAAATATATATATAGATACATATACATGTATCTATGTATATATGTAAGTGCAGTACATTTATCATGAACAAAATCATTTTGGTCTAGTTTTCACCAATGATGATTGTCCAACGTTTCCCCTCCGTTCCTCAGATCCGATCAGAGTCCGGCGTGCCGGGAGGCGGCATGACGGCGGGTTTGTCCTCTGCTCCCGCTTGCGTTCGCGTCATCGTCCGAGACGTGGCTGGAAAACACTCCTGGGACTCGGCCGTCCTCTACGGGCCGCCGCCGTCTTCCCCGAGCAGCCCCACGCAAGCGTTCCTCCCGTTCTCACAAGCGTCCAACACCTCGAACCTTCGCCTGCGCATCCCGCCGGGAGCGCCGACGAGCAAGGCGGGAGCGAACAGGGAACACGGCGACGAGGAGGTGGCGGAGGGCCGGGAGGAGAGTGACGCGGCGGCGGCGGCGGCAGCGGAGGGTGAAAGGCAGGGGATGCTGGCCGAGGGCGAGGAGGGACAGGAAGAGGGAGCTAATGAGGAGGCGAGGGGGGGAGATCAGGGAGTGGCGGAGGAGGACGAGGACGGGGAGATGAGCGAGGACGGGGCAGACGGGGACTGGGCTCAGGTGGAGCAGCTCTTGGCTCCGCCCTCGGCCAAGCGAGTGTGTCGGGAGGCGGTCCCAGCGTGGGACTCCATGACGGAGGGCGACGACGCCCTGGACGAGATGCTGCAGTACCTGGGCTACTCCAGCCCTGAGTGTCTGCAGAGGGCAGGTACGCGCGCGCACACACACACACACACACACACACACACACACACACACACACACACACACACACACACATACACACACACACACACACACACACACACCACACAACAGCGATTTCCCGACCGTTAATGGAAAATCAACTCCTCTACTTCTGATTGGTTCCCACAGGCATGCCGCTCAACATCCCCGCCCCTCCGCCTGCCTGCGTGTCGGAGAAGCAGGAAAACGACGTGATCAATGCCATCCTGAAGCAGAGCGCCGCTGAGAGGGAGTTTGTCATTCATGTAGGTGGCGCCCTCAGCCAGGCGGCTTTTCCTTTCCGCAGCATCGGGTCTTTTTTTTAGCCCTCTGATAATTGAGTGTTTCGTACGGAAGAGGATTAAGGCCACAAGAAGAGAAAAAAATGAAGATTGAAGATAAAGTCGAAATCTCGATAATAAACTTGAAATCTCGAGAGTAAAGTTGACGTAAAAAGCCGAAATTTCGTGAATACAATCGATATTTTGCAATTAATGTCAATGTTTTGTAAGTCAAAATGTCGAGAATAAAGTCACACAAGTCTAGCAGAGTACTTCCGTTTTCGCCAGTTCCCTGATTACTGTGGGTGAACCTTGTGTGGGATACACTTGTTTTTGGCAGTTTACTTTTAACTGTGGGCAACTGGGTTAATCCACCATCCATCCAGTCTACTCGCAAATTTCCACTGTCAATTTCCACTGTCGACTTTATTAACGAAATTTTGACTTCATTCACAAAATTTATTATTTTTTTTACGACTACTTAATTCACAAAATATCGTCTATTTTACGTCAACTTTTGTCACGAAATTTCAACTAAGAACTCGAAATGAAAACTTAAATAAAAATGTCCTTCCCTTATATTTTCTTCTCTTCTTGTGGCTCTAATCCTCTTTCGTTGTTTACTCACCAAATCCAGACAGGGTTGTTTTCATGAGGCAGGCCATGAATCTTGAGAGAAAGTTGAGTCTAGAACTCTGCTGTGCAGCGTTGATGGGTCACGTGGCACCAAAGCATGTCATATGGCAGAGATGCTTGGAAGGTTGCCTTTTGTCCATAATTAATAATGCGTTCATATGTCTTCATTTATTTCCAATTGTCCATTCCGCATGCGACAAACCATGGCAATGCTGCAGCGGGGGGAAGAGTTGAACATGAGAGCCGTGCAGCAGGCCGAACCCGAGACTCAGAACCCGCAGTCGGCCTTCTACTACTGCAGGCTGCTCATCAACATCCTGGGACTCAACTCGTGGGAGAAGAGGTGAGATCCGGCACAGGAGCAAACAGATTCCTCACGTAAAGCATTGCATTTGGTGTCTTATTGAAAGCATTTACAAGATGCCTATTTTTGCATTGGCATACATGAGGAGCCTCCACCTGTTGCAGTCTGAGAAAGATCTCCCTAGTATGATGAGTAGATTAATATGTGTAGTAGTGTTAGATTTAGGCCGACATTTTTGGCTCCATCCAACAAAACAAAACAGATTCGAGCTAACAAGCAAATAAGTAAAAAAAAAAAAAAGAAAGAAGAAAAGAATCATGCTATTAGAGCAGAGCAGATTTTCCATCAGATAGTGCAGCGTCTCATCTTCTCCCAGTCTGCCGTCTGAAACACACAACGTCAAGGTATCACTTTAAAAAGCGCCTGGCCAGCTAATGGACACTCATCGCTTTTTACACTTTATTCTGGGAATTACCGAGGGCTGCATTCAAGCCGCACAATAGAATTTTTAGCACACGAGAGGAGAGTGGGATAATGAGTATACCGCGCTATTGATCAAACTGGACCCCTTTTAAAGTTGGAATAAAAGGAGATGGTTGGAGACGCGGATGATGACGGCGGGAGAAGTGGCCCGACGCGGCGCGAATGAGAAGCGCGTCGCCCAAAAAAGGGGTCTGATAAAATGAATAAATAAATTGTAGAGAAATACCGAATAGCAGCTGAATAAACTTGGAAGTTTTTTTGCTCGCGAAGAAATCGGAAAAAACAAAGGAGCGGACGAGACGGATCACGGCTGTGACTGTCTCCAGGTATTCATTGTGTGTGTGTCTCTGTGTCTGTGTCTGTGTGTGAGTGTGTGTGCGTGTGTGTGCTCTTTAATGACTTTTTCCTACATTTCAGGGTGTAAATGGAGTCTTTGGGAGCGGAGAATGGGGCCATTACCAAATATCAGTCTAATAAAGAGCAAATTGCCTCACCCACCCTCACCCCCACCAACCCACCATCGCTCTCTCGCTCTCTCTGTCTCCTTTTTTTTTTAAGAACTCATTTTTTCCACTGTAGGGGTGAAAAGCAGGATGAGTCACAATGAGTCCACCTCAGACCTCGCTGCTCACGTCTTGGTATCATGAGAGCCGTTTGCAGCTCCTTCTCTGGAGCGCTGTGAATGATCCGCAGACTCGCCGAGTCCGAGAGGCCATTTTTACATGCCTCGTTATGTAAAAAATAGGGTAGTCCTTTTTCCAAATTTTTGCTTTTTCCCCACAATCTCTGCATTACGAAACGCAATGGGGCGGAATCGGTCCGGAAGGGTCTGCTGCACAAGCACCGTTGACTTATCGCTGACGTGTACTTTGGAAACGGCCTCTTCTCCACAGCGCCGCTGTGACAGATAAATGTCTGACGCATTTATGTCATTCATTTACTTTTTCCTGGAAAAGGTGTAGGAGAAACTGCTGAGAAAGAGGACATCCCTTTTTAAATGCTCTGTTTACAGTTATGTTTTGTGTGTGTGTTGCAGGAGTAGTTTCCATCTGCTGAGGAAGAATGAGAAGTTACTGAGAGAGCTGAAGAACCTGGACTCAAGGCAGTGGTGAGCAGGAGTCGACAGTTTAAGCTCCTTTTTTTTTTTTAATCTTTCCGGAATATTTTTTGTCACTTTTTAGTCTTACTGTTCCATCTATCTATTCACCGTTAATTTAATGATTTCACTCCCCTCCAGCCGAGAGACTCACAAAATAGCAGTGTTTTACGTGGCGGAGGGCCAAGAGGACAAACACTCCATACTCACCAACACGACCGGCAGCCAGGCCTACGAGGACTTTGTCTCCGGCTTGGGCTGGGAGGTAGGAACTCTCTCTTCCTCCTGCTGTTTGCATGGAGGCTATAAATGCGTGTTTGACAGTAAACGGTGTCCCTATCAGATATACATAAGCCGCATTCAGACTGCTAGCCAAATTCAGATTTTTAGCCCATCCAGATGGAAACTGGGTGGCTCTTTTGTTGTCTGAACAGACACAAATCACATGAAATCCGATTTTTGCAAAACGGATTGAAACCACCTTCGGGAGGTAGTTTCAAATCGGATTTGGAGGGATGCGTCTTGGTCTGAACGGCTCCAAACATACTGATCGGTTTTGACTGTCCGTGACGTCGCTCTACGTGCTGGACGACGCCTCCGCTCCGACGCCGTTGCTACAGCAACCTGTCACATGGGTCAATAATGTGGCCCAGTCTGAACAGAGCCGGATCCCATTTGGAAACTTGCTGAAAACAGTGTGGACAGTCAGCAGTCAGTCCGGATTTGAGAGGGAATCTGATTCGAATCGGATTCGGCTGCAGTCTGAACGCATCCATGTAAGAAAAGTCTGTCCCTCAGCTTTTGGGCTTACTCCACTGTTCAGAAATTCTGCACTTGAACAAACTAGTTCTAAAAAACTTCTGCCACGCTAATGCAGCTAGTGCTAGCTAGTGTTGGCCCCGAACTCTGACTGTGCTTCACGGCCGCCTTGTTTTTGGCCCATTCTAAACACACGGACGACCAAAGTTTTAGCAGGAAGCTGAAAACAGAAGGCTAAACATGCTCTCTGGAAATGAAAAATGCATACAATGTGGGACCTTTAATTGCAGCTGTGATTGGGCATTTAGCAAACCTTGGTCTCTGAGTTGAGCTCCTAGCGGGTCGTGACGCCAGGGTTGCTGCTCTGTCCCCTCAGGTGGACCTCACCACTCACTGCGGCTTCATGGGGGGCCTCCAGAGGAACCGCAGCACGGGGCAGACCACGCCGTACTACGCCACATCCACCACCGAGGTCATATACCACGTCTCCACCCGCATGCCGCACGACCAGGACCACAACCTCACCAAGAAGGTAGCGGCCTCGGCCTGACCCGCAAGTTTCCAGCCTTCGCTTTGCTCTGATAGGCCAGTGGGGAAAGCCGACTCAGGAACTGCTAGTGTGTGTGTGTGTGGGAGGGGCGGGGGTGGTGTTCTGCGCGCACACACTCTTTCACACACTTTTGATATGCCTGTTTTTGAAGCACACCAACATCTCTAATGATTCTTTATTGCCATCATGTCCGTGTTTGTGTGTGGTGTTAACTCCTATCAGTGTCTAGACAGGCGGGTGTGTGTGTGTGTGTGTGTGTGTGTGTGTGTGTGTGTGTGTGTGTGTGTGTGTGTGTGTGTGTGCATGAGACTGTGTGTGTGTGAGTGGCTGTGTGTGTGTGCGCACACCTGTCAACCCCCGGGCACTGGGCGCTCTGCACATGGCCATAATGTCCCTTTAATCAGATCATACTTCCTGCTTCTCGGCCTATCACGTCGCTGCAGGCCACTGATTGGATTACCAGCGCCTGGCCCGACACCATCCATCTCGCTGATCAGCTGATGGCCCCATCGAGCACGCATGCACACCGACTATAAAGCCTGTTTAATTTGACACAAACACACATCCACCTGGGTCTTTTTTCACATTAATCCACGCAAACAAGCGCGCAGCTATAAATCCGCGTCCGAACGCGGGAGGCGCGCGCAAAACTCACAGTTGAAGAGGTTAAACTGACAGACTGCGAGCGCGCACGTCCGCGCTGGCGGCTATTCGTCGTCCATCGCGCACACACAGGCATTTCTGGGCATTTGTCCAGCTGCGACTCTGCCGCGTGTTTTTTCTCCTCACTATTAACACATCTGCCGGGAACGTGATGAAAGGCCGACGCTCAGACATCACTTGAAATTAAACATTTTTTTAAAATCGTGATACATCTCACTTGTGAAGACTCCACTTTTCCTTTTTAAGAATTGCCGACGCTGAAAAAAAAAACAAAAAAAAACTCCAGCTCGGAGGTCGTAATTCCACCGTGCGCAACGCAATAATGGCCGAACTGTGTGTTGTGCGTCGTCCTGACATTTTGAGTTGCACGCTTTTGTCAGTGGGGAGTGCCTCCGGAAGATTTATTCCCATTACAATTTGATAAATACATCACCAGCCCGCTCATGTTTCCCCAAACTTGTGCTAATAAATCACCTTAATGCAGCGCTAGTCAAGTAAATATCAGGCCGCCAGTATCGTTAACCCTGTAATTCAACTTTTTTTAAAAAATCCAGCCGGTGGCTGCGAGGACGAACGGGGTGATGTCACCTCCAGACATCGTAAAGAAGTGAACTTTGACAAGTGTAACGATGTTAACAAACATGATAATATCTTCAATTTTTGCCCGGATTACATACAGTCGATTTCACTGCGAGTCTCTGGGTAGTAACAGAAGCGGGCAGTAAGTGGAAGCGCATCTCACTCTGGCTTTAAGGCAGAACCATCCCACAGTGGGACCACGTCTCCTTCACACCTTGCGCTTGGAAAGCAATCGAGATCAAGGTAGTCGGACAGGGCGGAGCCAACACCTGGTGGGGTCAATGAAATTGCTCACCTAGCGCAAAATGCCGAAAAAGATTTTGATATCTCACATGATTTATTTGGCCAGTCAGAACGCTTCTGGTGAACGTCATGTACAGATACGTCAAGATGCAGCCAATCAGAACGAGCTGAGACACAGCAGCACGTATGACGTCATGACGTCGCGCTGGGAATAAACTCTTTTCCGGTGATTTTCTGGCCTTTTTAAACTACTAAAAGAACAGAGCTGAAAAATCTACAATAGAAAGATTTGCTATGAATCGCGTTTTAGGTCACAGTCGTCCTGTCAGCTGTTTGAAAGCCGTTTATTTATGTGTTGCGGTCGATGGGAAAAGTGCCTTTTTGGCCCATGGGACTTTCCTTTTTTTGCTGCAGTGCCTCGAGTGGCCACTGGGAGATATCAGGAGAAATCCCTTGATGTGTTCACGTCATCAATTGCTAATTTCAGGAACTGCGTGTTTAAGCACAAACCTGTTTAAAAGTGGTGCAGCTAAAAGAAGAAAAGGATGGACTTGGATTATTTCTTGGTCTCGAGACGCAGATCACACTTTTAAAAGATGAGTGAAGTGGATTCTGTAAAATATGGGGTCTTTCTTTCTTAAAAACATCTACCTGTAATATATGTAGATACTATATATACAATCAAGATTTAAGCTAATTTTATGCACATGTGTTTCTTGAATATCTCCAAAAGGAAATGTGCATCGCGTGCTATTGTCTTGGAGGTAAGAACGTGTGTGTGGCCGGTACACACACACACACACACACACACACACACACACACACACACACACACACACACACACTGTTTTGGCAGATGTGAAGGTTAATGACAAAGCTGTCAGTGCCTGACTCCAGCCCTGTGAGAGGGCGTGGACGCCTCACACTCACACACACACACACACACACGCACGCACACAATTAGAATCGCGCAGACTTGATCCCATTCATCTTCACAGACACACTCCATCTTCTCCGAGCTCCTCTCCGTCTTCGCGGAGTCACTCCATCACCCCCAGGGCCGCCTAAAGCTCGCCCAGTGACAAAGCTAAGAGCCTTGGAATGATGATGGACACAGACCTCTCCTCTCTGTGTCTGTGTGCGCGCGCGTGTGCGTTTAATCTTTTTATTCTGTAGTTTTTTTTTTTAAGGATGCTGTTTACTCTTTAGGGCGGCAGTATGAGACCTTACTGTCCCTCTCTCTGCTCCCTCACCCCACCCCCACCCCCCTACTCCCCCACTCCCTCGCTCTCGCAGCTGAGGCACCTGGGCAACGACGAGGTCCACATCGTGTGGTCGGAGCACTCCAGGGACTACCGGCGCGGGATCATCCCCACCGAGTTCGGAGACGTGCTAATCGTCATCTACCCCATGAGGAACCACATGTACTCCATCCACATACTGAAGAAGCCCGAGGTACGCGGCGTCCCCGGAGCCGCTCCGCTAGTCCCCCCCACCTGTCAACGGCTCCGGCAATTATTCCCCTTCCCCGCGTGCTTTTCCCAATTTTGCTCGCGATCCTTCACCGTCGCTATCCGAGCCCCAGGTTGAACACTCGGTGTCCCCTCCGGGCTAATCAGCTGCCATTGTGCTTGTCAGCTTGTGACGCGGCGTAATTTGGCTCTGCGGATGGTAGTTAGGTGGCTTTCGGTGGCATTTAGTACAAATACCACTAAATTCGGTCCCCAGGATCCACGCGGCTCACCTCTTTAGACTGAAAACAAGGGAGGCGTAATAACCTGCCGTTCAGCAGATCGGCATTTTACCCTTTTTCGGATTCACACGTCGCACTGGTGAATAATAAACGCAGTGCGGATGCGCTCGTCGCTCGTCTCCCCTTTGCAGACTTTTTGCGGTCGAAGATCCAGATGAGCAAACAATCCAAAGGAGAGTCTCGACTCTGGGCCCTCGCTGCTCTGTTCAGTGTATCAGTCTAAAACACACAGACGTTAATACCGCAGCACTGATAGCCTAATTCCATTTCAAACAGGACCTAACGCAATAAAACGCTGCTTTTTCTCTATGACATAGATACCGCCGCACTAATGGCATAAGCATATTCTCTGTCATTCATTCTGCCGGCAAAAATATTGAATTATGGCGAATCCAAAAACAAGTTAGACGGGATGTTCTCTGTGTTGTCGTCCTGAAAGCACTGTTTTCAGTCATTGAGTGCATGGCTCCGAGACCTGGTCCCCGAGCTAATCCAATAGAAAAGGCTGACGCTAATCTCTTTGGTGGATTCCACAAGCAAAGTAAAGAATTGAATAAGAAAGCCCTTCGTCTGAATCAGCCAGCCTATGGTTCACTTGTTACCCGTCGGGATAGGTTCCCTGGGAAGCAACAAAATAAAAGAAAAACTCCCAGAGATAGATTGCGAAGTTTCCGTTTAAATGTCGTCATTTGTTCACGATTGGCTGTACATTTGAAAAAAAATGCGTGGATTTTAATTTTGTGCATGTGTCAACAGGTGCCATTTTTTGGTCCGCTGTTTGACGGCGCCATCGTGGACATGGAGATTTTGCCCACCATGGTCCGAGCCACAGCCATCAACGCCAGCCGAGCGCTCAAATCCCTCATCCCGCTCTACCAGAACTTGTATCCTTTCAAAGTGCTCCAGGGGGAAACTGAGAGATAAGCCCAATGGTAGGAAAGACACTTTCTTTTATTTTATTTTTTGGGGGGAGGCTGTCAGTGTTACCGCATTAATCTGGTGTGAACCCGGCGTAAGCCTTTTTGTCCCTTTGACTAGCGTAGTTGGCTGATTTCTGGCAAGAAATACTTTGCATTATGGGGTTAAAACTGCCTTGAAATGCAAAATAACAGAATTTTGCTCATGCAATTCAAACCGCGATTAATCGCAGTTAACTATGAAGATTCTGAGATTAATCGCGATTAGAAAAAAATAATCGTTTGACAGCCCTAGTTTTTTTTTTTGTCAGCTTTTCCATCCTCGCTGCCACCCGACCACCTCAGCAGGTCTTTAAAGATTGTTATCGTGACCAATGTCTTCCACCTAACGAATGCAAAAAAAGAAAACGCTGCTTATCACTCAGCCTGAGTGTTGAGGATAGCCAATCGATAGCCGGTGTTGTTTGGCTGCGAGATCTGAACGCGGCCGTGATGGAGCTGTGTTCAGTGGCTCCGAGGTGCCATATATCAGGTGCACGCAGTCAGGCCGGCCGACACGGCGGCGGTGGCAGGCTGGTTGGAAGCAGAAGCTCTCTGCTCGATACTTATCGACGCCTCGGCTCCCGAGCCGGGCTCTCGCACACCGAAACACGTTCTGCTCTGACGCGCGCCAGCCGCACCGGCAGCCTCGCATCCGTCTTCGTGCGGGGACAGCGATGGCAGCAGCCCCTGTAGATGGACTTATCTTCTGAGCAGCACGTGGAGCAATTTGACCCCCCGGTGTCTCCGACTTCCTATTTGTCTGCTGCTTTCTCTCCTCTTTTTATACTTACCTCAGTCCTCCAGAAAGATCCTCTGCACCCACTCGACGAGTCACTCAATAATTGTTGGTGCACCGGAGGCGTGACGGCCTGTTTCTGTTTCTGCCTGGCCACCAGTGAGACTGAACTTCGGTCCCAGCGAGGTCATGATATGAATTATGACAGGTTAAAAGTTTTACAAGCCGGGGACAAATTTGGTAGGAACGCCACCTTCACGTCCTTTGGATGTTTATTCCCTCCCCTTTATTTTCCCAAAGTTGAGCTTGAGGGGGAAATACAAACTGCTGGCTAGGTCTCCGTGTGTGGCAGCCGCCAGCAGTCAGTGGTGTCCAAGACGCTGCATTGATGCTACATTTGCAAAGTAGTCGTCTTGTTGTGTGACGTAGTGAGTGAAGAGGTAGCTAATCAGTGCACAGATCAGCTCTGTCTGTCTGTCTTCCTGCCTGCCTGTCTGTTCTTCTGTCTGTTCTTCTGTCTGCCTGCCTGCCTGTCTGTCTGTCTGTCTGTCACGCTAAGCGGTGCGTGGCTTTATTCCGGGCTGACCGTGGACCCTGTCAGCTTCTCTTCCTGCCGCTGAAGCTGATGGGAGAGCAGGTTGGAGAAAAGCCAGGGTTGATTTTGCTGTTTCGGCTGCAGCCGGTGTGAAGGAGACGCCGTGGTCTCCATGTGGACGCCCACCACCACCACCACCACCACCATCATCACTATCACCACCACCATCACCTGCTCTGCACATGTGTGTGTGTCTGGTGTCCCTGCGACTGGTGTGCGTGTGCGTGCGTGCGTGCGTGCGTGCGTGCGTGCGTGCGTGCGTGTGTGTGTCTCTCTCTCTCATTCTCTCTCTCTCTCACTCTCTCTCTCTCTCTCTCTCCCTCTCTCTCTCTCTCTCCCTCTCTCTCTCTCTCTCTCTCACTCTCTCCCTCTCTCTCCCTCTCTCTCTCTCACTCTCTCTCCTCTCTCTCTCTCACTCTCCCTCTCTCTCTCTCTCCTTTCTCTCTCTCACTCTCTCTCTCTCCTCTCTCTCTCTCTCTCTCTCTCACTCTCTCTCTCTCCTCTCTCTCTCACTCTCTCTCTCTCTCTCTCTCTCTCTCTCTCTCTCTCTCTCTCTCGAGTGTCCTGGTGTGTATTGACTGGTGGCAGCAGCAGGTCGATGTCTCTGACAGGCTGAATTACAGTAATCAGTCATTATTGACTCCCCATCTCTTGGCTACACACACCTCCCTGCTCCTCCGTCTCCCTCACTCCCTCGCTCCTCCCCGCGTCACTCCGCCGTCCCTGCTGCTCCGCCGTCCCTGCCGCTCCGTCCTCGTCTCGCGGTGCCGTCACTTTCTTTAATTGTCGTCAGCCGTATCGTCCCTCCCATCTCTAATTGCAACTCTGCCTTTTCGTTGTTTCCCCCCCCAACTCCCTTATCTGGCCGCGGCTCTGCTTCGCCTCCCGTTCCTGTCAAACTGTCTTATGATCTTATCTTAACCTGATTTCTGGCCTTCTCGGCCCTCATTCAGCTTTTCTGAGCGTCTGTTCTGTCATCTTGCTGCACAAACGTCACATTCCCGGCGTCGGCTACAGCCCAGAGATCGGACACTGGCAGGCCATGTGTAATGCCATGCAGCTTTAAAGGTCCCGCAGTGATGATTCCCAACAGTGTGTCTGTGAAGGTTCTATGTCGTCTAGGTCATTGTAGGAGATTCAATTTTGGGACCAGAAACGGTTCAGTGGAAGATTCCAAATGATGGGAATCGCTGTAATTGCTATTCGTAAAAGTTTCTTACCATACATAGTTATGTCATTGTCTTTTATGACACTTTATCTCTGTTATAACTACATTGTTATAACTACTTACTTTTTTTTATTTTTTTTTTTTAATGAATACAACACGTACATACAAAATAAAGTGGTGAACGTTAAAGTATGAGAGCTGATTAAAAAAAACAAAAGAAATCCAGTCTTTCATATTAAATAGAAGCACTGTAATATTTTTTTCCCAATAAGATCAGATGTTGTGTGCACGTGCACGTGCACGGTCCGCTTCCCCGAAGAGCCTCATCCAGTTGTCTGTCAGCTCGGCTCGCATCAGGCCCCCTGTAGGAGGCGTCGGAGAGCGACCAGTTATGTTTTGGGGTGGAGGACGGCGGGGGGGAGTTAGACGTGCGCGCCTGCGTGCACGTGCGCACACACGCGCGTTCTTAACAAGCATTTCTGTGTCTTGAAAGCCCCTCGGAGAGATCCATCTGCCTCCCTCTGATCTTTCATTCAGCGTGACGTCCAGCAGCACTCAGCCAGTGCCAGGCCGCCGGGGCAGCTGTGTGTAAGCACAGCTCTATCGCACATATCAGCTCACTGCAGCACGAGAAGGCAGTCCAAGACTAGACACACACACACACACACACACACACAGACTTCATCTCTCTCCCAACGTGCTGAATGAAGGGCAGAAGGTCCAGACTTGAGGACTGGGACACATGCAGCGGGGGTCACATGACTTGACTCACAGCGTGACGTCACGCCCGGCTCTCCGCTCGCACCTCGGGAACCTGCGAAGGTCGTCCTCAAGAGATTGAAACGGAAATCTGACACTTATTTTTAATAAGTGAAACGTTATTTGGATTTCAGGTTGACTGTTATTGACTGTAGTTGACTGTAGTTGACTGTAGTTGACTGGTCGGTGTTCAAGTTGCTTTCAGAATTCTCCTCATTCTAGGTTATTTTAATACTTTAAATTGCAACGCAAACTAATAGTCCCCAAAAACGAATAATTTACACAGTAGAAATAACTGAAGATACACGTCAGAAATAAAACTGACGTAAAACACGGGAAAAGTTTTTTCAGTTTCCCCTTTGTTGTCAATAGTTTGTAGCAGCACTGAATACTTTTTGGCTCTTCACAACCTAAAGAAGCAGTATATGGTGTGTGTGTGTGTGTGTGTGTGTGTGTGTGTGTGTGTGTGTGTGTGTGTGTGTGTGTGTGTGTGTGTGTGTGTGTGTGTGTGTGTGTGTGTGGCTGTCCTCCATCTGCTCTCAGGGAATTGTGGTTGCGAGGAACAATGCTGGAGAGGAACTGAGCTCTCTCTCACACACACGCACACACAAGTTCCAGCAAGTGTGTGTGTGTGTGTGTGTGTGTGTGTGTACATGCTGGAACGTGTGTGTCCTTTCACCGTTTACACGGTTTATGTCTCACGTGTGTACGTTGAACTCTCGGGATTAGTGTGTGTGTGTGTGTGTGTGTGTGTGTGTGTGTGTGTGTGTGGACATCCCCTCTAGTGGTTGATTGGCAGAGATAGCCACACTGAGGTTGGGGTCAGCATATGGCTCGGTGTGATAGCAGCAGCAGTGTGTGTGTGTGTGTGTGTGTGTGTGTGTGTGTGTGTGTGTGTGTGTGTGTGTGTGTGTGTGTGTGTCAGTGCCTTTGCCTCTCTTTCACACTCTGTTCCCAGTGAAATGATGGCAGCTTTGGGCATGTCGTGCTATTATCCCCCCTACACACACACACACACACACACACGCGCAGCGAGTCCCCGGCAGCAGCCAAACAGCCAGCGGCGCGCCTGCCTGCCTCCTCTCTGCCAGCCTCCACAATGGGGCCCATTGTCCCGGCGAGGGGACAATCTGCCGTGCGTGGCGAGCAGCGCGTGTTCCTCGCCGCGGCGGGAAGGTGCGAGGGCAGAACCTTACAAATTGAAGCCATTTTGTTATTGCCGTGCCGCTGAAACGGGGTCACGTTACGCTCGGCGTCCCTCCGAGCCCGCCGCCACAGCCGCCCGTCAGCGGGTCGCGTCCCGCCGCATCGAGGGCCGCGTGATTAAACTGTCGCGACACGCTCGCTGTGTTTTCCGGGAGAGACGTTTGGCAAAAGTCGAATTTCCAACGAGGTAGAGCGAGGCTCGGCGGAAGCTCGCGGATAGAATGAGAGAGATGTGGTTACTTATTGCTGGATATAATTGAGCATCGAATAAAGTGAACTAATTTGATCCCCGGAGAGCAAAATGTACCACAATCTAGGTGTTACACTCATGCTTTCGGATACAATTAGGTTTAAGTTAGGAGTGGGTGTGTGTGCGGCGGGGGAGTGGAGGGGGGGTGTGTGTGATTGTGGTTAATTGTTTCCCATCAGGCAGATAGAGGAAATGAAAAGAAAAGGGAGTGGGGGGTGGGAGATGTGGAGCTAATCTCCTTTGGGATGAGTGTGTGTGTGTGTGTGTGTGTGTGTGTGTGTGTGTGTGTGTGTGTGTGTGTGTGTGTGTGTGTGTGTGTGTGTGTGTGTGTGTGTGTGCGTGAGAAACACATCCTTTTGTGGGATTTCAGGCAGTTTCACGCTGCTGTATTTGACATCTTTGGTGGATGAAATAGAAAAAATCCCAGATCCCTCACAGAACTTTTTTTCATGTCTTGTTTTCCGAGGTTATTTTCTTATCTTGTCGATAACTTACTTGTAAATTCAGTCTGTTCTTTTCAAGTTAAAACGCTTCACAAGTCACAATTGTGAGCCTCTGTTAGATCTAATATCTGCTGGTTATTATTCATCACGAAAGAATGAAGCTTCTGGGGGTTATTAGCGTCGAGGGATGCAAATTATTGATTAATTCATTAATCGTTAGTTGATTGACCAATCGATTGATTAATGATTAATCCTGAGAACCTAAATTTCACAATGAAAAATGTGTGAGGGACACATTGAGGGTCCTGTGTGACCCATTTTTGGGTCACACAGGTAAAAATGCCCTAAACATTTATCCTCTGGCTTTAAATTGACTTCTAATGGGTCACATTTCAACTTTTGAGTTGTTTAAAAGTAACTTGTTCTAGGTATATTATAGCCGTCACAGTATCTACAGGTGCTCTTTCCTGCCACTACACTCTTATGATATTAACTACCTGTGTAAAAAATGTTCAATTTCTTGCAACTGATTTAATTTAATCGATTCGATTCTTAATCGCCGATTAATTGAGTAATCGAGTCAATTGTTAATCGACGATTAATCGATTCAATTGTTAATCGACGATTAATAGATAACCAATTAATTGATTAAATTCTTCATCGACAATTAATCGATAATCAATTTCAACCTCCCTTGTAGCATCTGGAAAAAATGCACACTTGTTTTCAGGTTGTAATCAGGAACAAAAAAAAAAAAAAAAAAAAAATCTCGCCATGGAGCGTGTCACGCTAGAGAAGAGTAATGATCATTGAAAGCAAACTGCGCCTCCATTTCAGACCCACAAAGATCCGAGCGAGCGTCCGTGTGCCTGAGGCCCAAATGATCTCGCTGGCGAAAAGGAAAATTGTCTCCCAGCGAGGCTTATTACACTGGATGTTACCGCTTCTCTTTTCGTTTTTTCTTTTTTTTTTCTTTTTCTTTTTTTTTCTTAAAGGAACAAGAAAAAAACAAAAAAAAAACCAGCAAGTTGGAGAAATCCGTGATTGATGCAATGGCCGAGTGTGTCTCGCCGTGTTTGTAACTCGTCTCACTGGGCTGTGCAGACGCATGAGCTGCACACATCAGCGGCTGGATCGCATCTCGTCCGAGCCGACCCCCCTCCGACTTGTAAACAAGCTAATCTGAAGTGTGCGCGCGCGTGTGCGTGCGTGCGTGCGTGCGTGCGAATAAAAGTATTTTGATGTGACAAGGTGTTTAAAATGCAGACCTTGCTGTCGGGGACGGCTGGAGCTCAGCAAGGCCTTGGAGAGGAGAGAGAGAGAGAGAGAGAGAGGGGGGGGGGGGGGGGGGGGACGATCGAGGCCCGCCATCAGGCTGTCAGTCAAACTTTGACGAGCGATTCATCACAGTTCAGCGTACTCAGACTGTCGCGATAACGGCCCAAGTGGTTTATCATTCATTGCTAATACCAACCAGTTCTTCTAATGAAGAAAGAAAAGCCACTGACATTAATCTATCAATGGAGGGATGAAGACTGAGCTCGACTCTGTGCTCTGAGCAAACCAGTAGAGATCTTTAAAGATTCAAAGTGAACAACAATAAAGCAGCAACACAAGTAGATCAAACCAGAATGTGGTCGCAGATAAGAACACACACATGCACACCCGACAGAGAGTGTGTGTGTGTGTGTGTGTGTGTGTGTCAGAACAGGATCCGTCTTCTTAATCAGAGAATTATTGTTATTGCCCCATTGGGTAGTGTGTGTGTGTGTGTGTGTGTGTGTGTGTGTGTGTGTGTGTGTGTGTGTGTGTGTGTGTGTGTGTGTGTGTGTGTGCGTGCGTGCGTGCGTGCGTGCGTGCGTGCGTGCGTGCGTGCGTGCGTGTGTGTTGGACTATATGTTGTTTGTTAGCGATCTCTATCCTCATCTTTTGCACACACACACACAAACACACACACACACACACACACTGTGTTAATGAAATCACAGAGCCTCCATATCATTGCTGCTATCACACACAGATATAAACCCATTAGCTTGTTCCTTTGGGCATGGACAGACACACAAACACACACACACACAGGTTTATCATTACACGCTGTAAAGCTTTTCCAGTTACATTATCCCTCTGATGTCCTTCTCTCTGTTGTCTGTTCCAGTGCCCGGGGTGCAGCGGACAGATATGCTGTGCATGTGCGTGTGTGTGCGCATGTGTGTCGTTTAAGGTTCAATGATGTATGGTTGTCCGCATGTTGGTCCATGATGCTGCTGATCATGTGGTTGAAATAAGGACTATTTGAATGTGACAGCGTGGCTTTTCAAATCAAGGCTCCGTGTCGGAGTTTGCCGTTCGCTCTCCGTGAATCAATACTACAGAAATTTTTTGAAAACTATCTGAAAACCTCATTAGGTGAACATATGCTTTGTTTTTTCGGTGCACACTTTGCAGTTAAAACTAGAAATGTTAACAATTAATTGATTGTCGATTAACTGTTGATTAAGAAAACATTTTTTTACACGGGTAGTTAATATCATTATAACAGTGTAGTGGCAGGGAAGAGCAATTCACCTGTAGATACTGTGATGGTCATAATATCCCGAGAACAAGTTACTGTTAAATTGTTGAAATGTGACCCATTAGAAGTCAACTTAACGTAGGCTTTTTACTGTTC